>NC_092871.1:60138838-60261671 GCF_032062135.1 Pyxicephalus adspersus | reverse complement strand
ACAGTGATCTAGTGTTGATCTAGGGAACACCCGATTGTCTCATGGAATCAGGAAGGATTTTTTCCCTGTTGAAGCAAATTTTACCATGGTTTTTATTTTATTTTTTTGCCTTCCTCTGGACCAGCTATGTCTTATGCGGTTTTATATCTGGGATATGATTATTTCCCCAGTGGTTGAACTTGATGGTCTTTTTTCAACCTAACCTATTATGTAACTATGTCAAGCATTACACAACCCTCTTCCTTACATTTCTATCACCCCTTTTTTAACCACAATTAAGATCAGGTGATCCATTGGGGGCCAGTGGGGGTAGTGTTCTGCCCCAAAATTATAGAGGAACAATAACAGGAGGACTCATGGGACATGTGAATGGGGAGAATAAGGGAGATAAAGTTTTTCAGATAGATCAACTCGACCATATGAGTGACCAATCGGCAGTGTTCATAGGAGAAAAGAAAACCCCTACATTTATGGCAGTCAACAATCTCACAGCACACTCCCTGGTCTCCGGGAGAAATGATACATTTTCTGAATACTATCCCAAAACCCAGACAGAATCCCCAATCTTTTGCTAAAATGACACAGGAAACTTTGGGGATCCCAGATCTATACCAACAGGACCGTGATACAGTAGCAAAGGCTGTACAAGTTACTAATGCATTAATGGATAAGATTGCTAATATGTTTCCCGTCGATCATAGTGTAAAGTAACAAAGATTACATAAAAAGCTAAAGAGCCAGTGGAGGATTATTTTAAATGTTTTCGGCAGGCTGTAGAGGCTGCTGGGGGTGAACTTGAAAATACGGGATTGGGAGCAGTGTTGAGGACTTCCCTTGTCTCTGGGCTGAATAAAGAGATACATGATAAGTTAATAAGCTTGGCTAGCAAGGTTCAAAGGAACCTTGAAAAGATAGAAGGTAAAAGACCACAGAGAGTTATGATGGTTCAGGCAGGTGAAGGGAAAAGAAGACCATTTAATAAGGACAAAAGAGATAGTAAGGAAAGTAAGGAAAGATGGATTACATCTACGTGTACTCAAAGAGCTGAGCTCGGTTTTTTCAAAGCCATTATTTTTAATATTTAGAGACTCTTTAGTCATTGGCATGGTACTGATGGATTGGTGTAAGGCCAATGTTGTTCCTATCTTCAAAAAGGGAGCAAAATGGAGGGGCGCTAGCGATGCAGCCGATGGAGATGGCGGCAGCTAGCTCCCAGACACCCGGGCCTGTAACTACATATCCTGGCAGAATAAAGCAGCTCCGAGGGGTATACCCTGCTCCTACAGATGTCAGAAAACTTGCAGGTCCGAATGGGGAAGTCTACCACTGGATTAGGCCTCTACCCCCTCCCCAGAGCCACCAGACCTTTCTGAGGATATCTCTAGGAACAGACTTTCTGCATCACAGCCTAATGTGTCTGTGTCATGATGCTCAATTCCTAGATTTGAAACAGCTCCTGCAACTGGAGCTCACTCAGGCCACTAATGCGCTGTCTACAAATCTGACTAAGGAAATCAGGAACCTGGACATTCTTTTCACGAGATGGAAGCTAAAATGGACAATGCGATTACAGTTTTGGAGTCCCATGACCATGAAATTGCATGCATTCAGGATGATCTGCAGGATGCTTTACTTCGTTTAGAGGACATGGAAAATCGTCATCGCAGGAGTATTGTCCACATAAAAAGGGATTCTGGAATCGATTGTGGACCTTCCCGATTTTGTTATTGAATTTCTCCAGGATCTTTTACCTGAATTTACTAAAGATCACCTGGAATGTGATCATATTCATAGGGCGGATAGGCCTATCAGGGATTTAATCCTTAAACCCACATTCTATAAAACAAAGGAAGCCATTATGAAAGCAGCTTGGCTGAAGAAAAATCTGGCTTTTCGATCATATGAATACCAAATTTATATGGGTTTAACTTCCCAAAACATACAAAAAAGGAAGGTGCTGAAACCTTTTTTGCAAAATTTAAAGGAAGCTGATTTTAAGTATAAATGGGGTTTCCCCTTTAAATTGCTGTTTATTCATTATGGACAGTCTTGATCTTTTGGATCACCTGAAAATGTGCAACAATGCTGACAACCAGTCAGGAAGCCCTACTTCTGGCTCCCAACGTTCTCCCAGATTGCAACCCCTCTGGAATACAACACAGCGCAAACAACGTATATCTCCTCAGAAACTGCATGCCGCACATCGCACCAGGTTGTTTAATAATAACTGATGACTAAAAGAAGACCCCCTCGGATGGTGGATACAATCGGTGTTTTCCCTGTACCAGATTCATAACGTATTTAATGATGTTGATATATTCTGCATATGTCGCTTTTTTGATAATTTCCCTAGTAGAAATGCCTGATATTACAAATGCTACTTTATAATTGTGTTACATTGAGCAGCTCATGCCCGGGTGGCTCGGGTGTACCCCCAATGTGGTATTGCTCTTGGGCATACCTTCTTTTTGCTACAGCAGAATTATGGTTGCTATGGGCAGGGAAGCCCTGGCGTCTATTGTTGGGATATACTCCCCTCTAGGTTCACCGTTGTGGTTTATGTTCCCCCTTTTTTGTTTCTTTTTTTTTTTGTTGACTTGATTGCTGATTCTATATACTGCAATATATTTCTGTGCTCAGTCCCGATTGTATCTGGATTATAGGGTGTCTTTGGCGCTTCCTGTTTCTATTCCGTGCCATGAGTAGGTCTGACTATATGATACTATCATACTAATGTCCAAGGATTTAACTCTTCCAATAAACGGAGAAAGGCATTTAACTACTACTCATCTCAGAGAGCTAACATAATATGCCTGCAGGAAACTAGATTTTCCAATTTCTCTTGCCCTAAATATTTGCATAATCTCTACCCTCAAATATATCATACCACTTTTTCAGAAAAAAAACATGGGGTGACTACAGTGTTAAATAAAAAAAAACACCATTTGCATGTAAACAGGTTGTACAGGATCCTACGGACAGATACCCAATATTACAGGGCCAAATTTTCGATACTGCTGTTACCATAGTTAACTAATATGCTCCTAATGCCCACCAAATCATTTTTTTTTTAACATTCGCTATCAATAGTGGGGAAATATGCTAAGGGTACAATATTTATGATGGGCGATTCTAATTTAGTGCCTAACGCCAAATTGGATAAATCATCTTCTCCGGCAACGACGGTACAGACCGCCCCCAATTTAAATCCTCAGGTCTTTAGAGACCTTGTAGCAGATTATCAATTTGTAAAGGTTTGGAGGGAACTTCACCCCTCTACAAAGGACTTTACGTTCTATTCCTCATCTCAACAGACTTTTTGTAAAATTGATCATGTGTTTGTACACCAAAATTTTTTACCCCAAATAAATTGTGCTAAAATCTTATCTTCCCTGTGGTCTGACCACTCTCCTGTTATAGTCACATGTAATTTCCTAGCTCAAAGGGTGTCTGAATATTGCTGGCGCCTTAATGATGCCATGCTTTCATCTTCTGAAACGTCTCCTGAAAAGTTTGTCAAGTGGAGGATTCCATAACACTTTATTTTAAAGATAATCTGGGATCTGTAGAATCCCTTGTTTTGTTATGGGATGCCCACAAGGCTACTGTAAGAGGTCAAATTATCCAACTGTGTTCACGCCACAAGAAAGCCAAAATGAAAAGAAATAATGATCTTACGATTTACCTGGAGCAGTTGGAAGCTAGGTGGAGATTGACACAGGACAAAAGGCTTGTTACATTGGTGCAACAAATCAGAATAGAGCTAAATTTCTTATTGGATAGTCGGGCCGAGAAACAACTTAGGTGGACTAGGCAAAAATTGTATGCAAGGGCATAAAAGCCGGCCTCTATGATAGCCAACATGGTTAATTCAGAATATTCCAAGAAGTCTACCACCCGGTTGCATTTGCCTAATGGTACTGTATCAGCCAACCCAGTCAATATAGTTAAGCGTTTTCAGGAGGTTCCCACTAAGTTGTACACATCTCCATCTGAATTCCATAGACCAGTGGCTGATCAAATGTTTGAAAGAATCAACCTTCCCATGTTTACTGAAGAAATGTCTGCAGGCCTGAAACTGACATTACTGTGACTGAGATGCTTATGGCAAGTATCTACAATCTAATAAGAAACCTGGCCCAGATGGGTTTTCAGCCTCATACTTTAGGAAGTTTAGGGAAGTTTTGGCTCCCCATCTAGTTAATTATTTTAATCATCTCAAATCAAACCCTTGAGAACTTAACTCATCTCTTTTGGCCCATGTAATAATGCTGCCTAAACCAAACAGATTGTTTAGATGTCCATACCTACCGAACTATATCACTACAAAACGTGGGCATAAAAATTTTGGCAAAAACTCTAGCAATTAGACAAATATTTGCATTCTTTGATTTGTAAAGATCAAGTGGGGTTTGTCCCGTGAAGACAGGCTCCAGATAGCACACGAAAGATAACAAGTTTGATCCACCTGGCCCAAAGAATGCAAATCTCTAGTATGTTGCTGTCATTAGACATCCACAAGGCATTTGATTCTCTGTCTTGGGTAGGGATGAGCGAGCAAGAGTTGTACGTTCGATCTCATGGCGAATCAGGCAGTTCTCGGCAAGAAAAACAAGCAAGAACAACCTTGTAATTTGCCATGAGGTCGTGTTATCGCCGAACAAACAAAGCAAAATGCAGGGGGTGGGAACCGCGACTATTTCTGGTGGGAATGGCGCAGCTGGGAGTGAATCATTTGCTCCCTGGATGCACAGCAAGGTACCAACAGCCCAATCAGAAGAGATCTGAGCACAGGCATATATACAGGGAAGGAGGGAGGGGTTAGTCACTCCATCTTGTGTTCTGTGTCAGAGAAAGAAGCAGGGAGAGAAGTGCATTGTGACGGACAGGTTAGAAGCCTTCTGTATATCTTGAAATATACAGATTGTGCAGTTTTTAATGCTACCTCTTGCTATCTAGCAAAAGAGGCAGAAATATTTCTGTCCTACTTTACTATAAAAAACAGATATTTCATTCTGATAGCACTTGCTATCTATCAAAAAAGCCAGAAAAAGTTCTGTATTTCTCTGAGAAATATACAGATATTTTATTCTGATCCCACTTGCTATCTATCAAAAAAGCCATAAAAGTTTCTGTATTTCTCTCAAAAAATACAGATATTTTATTCTGATCTTATTTGCTATCAAAAAAGACAGAAAAATGTCTGTATTTCTCTAAATAAATAGAGATATTTTATTCTGATCCCACTTGCTATCTATCAAAAAAGCCAAAAAAAATTCTGTATTTCTCTCCAAAAAATAAATATATTTTTTTCTGATAGCATTTGCTATCAAAAAAGCGAGAAAAATTTCTGTATTTCTCTCAAAAAAATGCAGATTTTTCATTCTGATAGCACTTGGTATCCCTAAGAAAAGCCAGAAAAATTTCTGTATTTCTTTAAAAAAAATGCAGATATTTTATTCTGATCCCACTTGCTATCAATCAAAAAAGCCAAAAAAATTCTGTATTTCTCTCAAAAAAAATAGAGATATTTAAATCTGATACCACTTGCTATTTACCAAAGAAACCATTTGGTACAGGTGCATTGTTTCAGGAATAAGTACAGGGCTGAGCGGTAGACACAGGGGAAGGCTTGGTTTTGGGCAACCTGCCGCATCTGGCAGGGGGCATACTCCCCAGGAGTCCGCCATTGTAGGACAGCATCAGCAGCAAACCGATGGAGGCAGCAGCACAAGCTGTCAAACAGGTCTGAGATGTGTGCGGAGCAACAGTATGCTGGTAGATTTATTTAGAGGGCATACTACAATCATACAGCCACATAATGTTGAGAGTATTGTGAACTGGGTCTCAGGGGCCTCAAGTGCAGCATGCTCTTCTTCAGCAGCAGCAGCAACCAGCACAGCTGTGACAGGAGCAAAGACAGGAGTTAGCTTGGCTAATGTTGCCAGTACATCCCGATGCCTCTCCCTTGTTTGACGAACAGCCTGAAGATCTGTCATTGCGAATTTCAGAGCAGGAGGCAGACTTTGAGACCCATAGATAGTGTGGTAAGCACTTGGTGGGGGAGGGTTCTGCATCAGTGGCTGCATTTGCAGAGGTTGACTTAGATGAAAATGAGGACGATGATGACAGTGATGTCACCTGGGAACAACCGGTGCGTGTAAGGGCTAGCAGCAGTTCCAAAAGAGACGTAGAGGAAAGGCAGCAGCAACAGACTGGAGATAGAAGGGGCCACAAATCTGCCTCATGCGAGTCCCTAAAGAACACACAGACGAGTGGGCACAAGCAGGGGAACAGTCAGAGACAATGTGACCGTGGGGGAGATGGAGCTGGAGCAGACACAGGGCACCCAGCAGATGCAGATGCTTTATCACGCTGAAAGCCGATGACAGATCACATTTGGGTACAACATCCCTGCTTTCCCACATGCGCAAGAACCACAAACCAAAGTGGGAGCAGTACTTGCGTTCTCTTGAAGGAGGTGTAACCACGTCATCGTCTCTTCTTCCACCTCCATTGACTCCTTCCACACCTCCAACTGTCATTGTTACTACATCTCAGGAGGTTAGTGACAGCCAGACTTCAAGCTGCGAGGAAGTATCAGCTTCTGGCCACAGGTTTCTTGGCATTAGACAACACTTGTCACTGAAAGATGGGTACTCCAGTCACCCCTTCAGCTCCCCTAGCCCCCAGTCCCTTCAGCCCACTCTACACAAGAGTTCTGCACTCAGGCTATGGGCCCAACCAACAAAAGAGTCATCAAACTCAATTCACGTCCAGTCAAACTATTGGCCTTGCAGCTACTGCCGTACAGCATTGTGGACTCTGCTCCCTTTCGTGACCCGATGACCTGTGCTGAGCATCGGTGGAATATACCAAGCAGGCATTACTTTTCCCGGACAGCTGTTCCCAGTTTAAATGCACATGTAACTGGTAGCCTCTCCTGGGCATTGGCATTTTCTATGTGTAGTCAAATTAACGTCACCATGGACAGCTGGACAACCAGGCACGGAGTGGGACGCTACCTGTCCTTCAACACTCACTTGGTGAGCCTTGCATAGCTCAGTGGGCGGCAGTCTTCAAGAGGCATTGCAGCACCTGGTACCCCCCGCCAAGTGTGGTGGGAAAGCATGGGTTACCTCAGTCCTCTCTCTCCTACTCCATTCCTTCTACCGGCAAACCCTCTCTTTCCGACACTCCTCCTGAAAGGCCAGCAGGGGAGGACACTGTGGTTAAGCGGGCACGCCACTACGGCTCTCTCAAGCACATGCATTGCCAGGCAGTGCTGAAACTGGTGTCCTTGGGGGAGAAAAGTCACCACCAGGGAACTCTTGTCTGCTTTGCACAGTGAGGTTGAGGCTTGGCTGACGCCCTCCCAGTTTACAGCAGGCAACGTAATGTGCAACAACGGGGCCAACCTTGTGGCTGTGATGCGCATGGGCTGCATAACACATGTGCCCTTCTTTGCGCACGCACTGAACCCGATGGTGCAGAAGTTCCTCCGCATGTACATAGGACTGCAGGACTTTCCTGAGACAGGCTCGCTCTATCTGCAGCTATGTCCACCGATCCCCTACTGCCATGGAGCTTACCAAGATCAAGCGCCAACAGAGGCTGCCACCGCACAAACTCATTTGTGGCACTGTAAAGTACTATAGAAGGAGCTCCCCCTGCACATGCTCCAGCGTCTGTGTGAGCAAAAGCTAGCCATCCGCCATTACTTGGTCAGTGTGGTGCATGGAGGCAGCGAGGCCCTTGGTACAGCCACACAACTGAGCTATTTTAGCAGTGGCCTGTGGCTGCAGATGGAGATGCTGTGCAAGGTACTGCCCCCCTTTGAGCAGGCCACAAACGTTGTAAGTTGGGAGTGGTCAGGCTGGAATGATGTCATACCCATGATCTTTCTGATTGATAATACCTTTGTGTGGGCTAAATTGAAAATGGCAATGGGAGAGGAGGGGAAGAAATAGGGGAGGAGGATGAGGGTGACATTACAGTCCATAGCGCATGGCCAGCAACAGGAGGAGCAAGAAGGGACTATGGCCAGCATCAGGGGTTTCAAGAGGAGGAGGAGGAGGAAGATGATGATGAGGGAGACCATGTTGGGGCTGCTGGACCAGGCCCGTCCAACCCGCATTTGTGCTGTCATGCCCCAGGCATTGTGCGGGTGATGAAACAACAGGAACTGCTACAGCTTGAAGAAGAGGAGGTGGGTGATGATGAGGAAGATGTTTTGGTGCCTACTGAAGGACTGGAGGAGGATGAGACCAGGGAACCCCTCTTTCATATGTGTTTCCACATGTTGTGATGCCTACGGAGGGATCCCCGCACTTGCAGCATAAAAAACCAGGATGATTACTGGCTGGCCACTCTTCTGGATCACCGCTACAAAGACAAAATATCACAGTTTCTACCCAACCCGGCGCAAGAGAAAGAAAAGGTGACTTCCTGAGCAGAATACTATGCGACCAGCTGTGTGAGGAGTTCCACCCACCAGATTCCACACAGGGAGCTCAGACGGACGTGGTCTCCACCATATCACCCTGTAGCAGCGGCAGCAGCATCAGCAGTAGTGGCAGCAGGCCGCACACATCCAAAAGTGTAGGCCAATGCAGGGGGGATTTTTTGGATGACTGGCGAAACCTGATGTGGCCACCTCAAACAGGTGAAGTGCAGGGGCATAATGATCGAGAACAGATGAAGTGCATAGTGCATGATTACGTTGGCTCTTTTCTGGCTGCTGGTGGTGGTGTTGATGACAGGAGTTATGAGGAGGATGCCTGTCCTGACAGTAGTGACAACAGGCTTGAAATCTGCCCACAGTTGGCACAGTATGCCATCAAGCTTCTTTCGAGCCCGGCATCCTGTGTTCTGTCTGAAAGAACCCTCAGTGCCGCTGGCAGAGGGTAAGGGACAACTGATTACGACTGTCGCCAGAAAATGTCAATCACCTCACCTTTTTGAAAATGAACGAAAGGTGGGTTACTAACAACTATCATATCCATGATGACACAAGGACTCACTGGCCGTCCAAGATGACTCTGTGAACACTCACTGCTCTTGTGCTGAGTCTGTGGCTGCCTCCTCCTCCTGCTGTTGCTGCTGCCGCCTGCCCAGGACATTCAGGAAAATTGTATTACAGACTTCTGGGTGTCATTGATGATGCACTACACCCAGGTCGAGATGCCAGATACCAATGTGGTCCCCACTCCATCTCAGAGCCCACCGCCTCCTCCTCCTGCTGCTGTTGCTGCTGCCGCCTGTCAGTACTCTATTCACTAAAATTGTACACTTCTGGGTGACATTGATGATGCACTATACTCAGCTCTAGATCCCAGTTACCAGTGCCGTCCACGCTCCGTCTCAGAGCCCACCGCCTCCTCCTCCCACTGTTGCTGCTGCCACCTGTCCAGTACTCCATTCACTAAAATTGTATTACACACTTCGGGGTGTCATTGACAATGCACTACACCCAGCTTTAGATGCCAGTTACCAATGCCTTCCACGCTCCGTTTCAGGGCCACTGCCTCCTCCTCCTGCTGTTGCTGCTGCCGCCTGTCAGTACTCCATTCACTAAAATTGTATTACACACTTCGGGGTGTCATTGACAATGCACTACACCCAGCTTTAGATGCCAGTTACCAATGCCTTCCACGCTCCGTTTCAGGGCCACTGCCTCCTCCTCCTGCTGTTGCTGCTGCCGCCTGTCAGTACTCCATTCACTAAAATTGTACACTTCTGGGTGGCATTGGCAATGCACTACACCCAGCTCTCCATGACTCTTTTGACACAAGGACTCACTGGCCATCCAAGATGCCTCTGTGAACCCTCACTGCTCTTGTGCTTAGTCTGTGGCTGCCTATCACCAAACACCCTTTCAGCTGAGCCTGCCTCAGTTAAATATTTCCACTAGTTATCCCAACGTCCAGGGGTGGCATTGATCGCCAGTGTCATGCCTGTCATTGTGCCAGCTAGCAATATACTTTACATTTCTGCTGCTTCCAGGAGGCCAACAAACTGCAGTTGCTGCTGCCGCCTGTCTAGTACTCAATTCACTAAAATTGTACACTTTTGGGTGACATTGATAATGCACTATACTCAGTTATAGATGCCAGTTACCAATGCCGTCCACGCTCCGTCTCAGAGTCCACCGCCTCCTCCTCCTGCTGTTGCTCTTGCCTGCTGTCCAGTATTCCATTCACTAAAATTGTATTACACACTTTGGGGTGGCATTAAGAATGCCCTACACCCAGCTCTAGATTCCAGTTACCAATGCTGTCCACACCACTCCATCTCAGATCCCACTGCTGTTGCTGCTGCCGCCTGCCCAGTACTCCATTCAGGAAAATTGTATTACAGACTTCTGGGTGTCATTGATGATGCACTACACCCAGGTCGAGATGCCCTCCTCCTGCTGTAAATGATGCTGCCGCCTGCCCAGTACTCCATTCAGGAAAATTGTATTACAGACTTCTGGGTGTCATTGATGATGCACTACACCCAGGTCGAGATGCCAGATACCAATGCCGTCCCCATTCCATCTCAGGGCCCACCGCCTCCTCCTCCTGCTGTTGCTGCTGCCGCCTGTCAGTACTCCATTCACAAAAATTGTTTTACACACTTCTAGGTGGCATTGCTGATGCACTACACCCAGCTTGAGATGCTAGTTACCAATGGAGTTCCCATTCCATGTCAGGTCCCACCGTCTCCTCCTCCTGCTGTTGCTGCTGCCGCCTGTTAGTACTCCATTCACTAAAATTGTACACTTCTGGGTGGCAATGACAATGCACTACACCCAGCTCTCCATGACGCGATAGCGGACCAGAGGCCACACATTGCTACTGCTCCTGCTGACCCACGCTCCGTCTCTGGTCCTCCATCCTTGCCCAATGTCACCGCATTACTTGTCCAAAACTTTATGGGTGTCATTTATAACATGTCATTCAGGTCATGATGTAAATTTATTAGGGGTGCATACATTAAATAGCAATGCATTGTCCTGCTGTTTTGACAGCAGAGACTGTTGCTAGTGGGTTGATTTCACCCTTTCTGAATGTACTGTTTATGTTGCCTTCTGGACGCTGTCAATCACGCAAAAAATCCTATTTGCCTGCTGTCACTTTGCCTGCCATTTTCTGGAAAACCACAATGGTCTCTTGGAACTTTTTTTATGTTTTCCTTATTGCCAGTGTTCTCCTGCACTTTCCTAGCAAATTTGGTGGTTCTAACATGTATAGGGGCTTTGCTAATAATGTTTAAAGTTGGATCATTGACTTTATGGAATTTGCGAAAATGATTCGGCGAAATTTCGAAAACCCACCGTAAGTTCAAGAAAATTTTTGTGAGACAGTCAGAGGCCTTCTCGCTCAGCTCTAGTGTGTACTATGATGGAAGGCTGTGTGCATGTTTCTGGATCAAACTGCAGGGCTATATGCATGTTTGTCTGTATAGTGCAGGAATGTGTGAATGTTTGTGTATAGTACAAATTGTGTGTGTTTCTGAGTAAAATGTAGGGCTCTGTGTTGTGTGTATAGTATATATGTCGGTGCATGTTTTTCTGTATAGGACAAATTGTGTCTAAGTATAGTGCAGGGCTATAGCTTATTTGTGTGTAAAGTGTCCTGTTGTATGTATGTTTGCAATAGTGCAGGACTATGTGTATGTTTGTATTTAAATCAAAGAATATGCTAGTTAGTATAACATATTTTATATTTATATTTTAGTGAAAGTGGCACCCCATTCACAATGGCAAAAAGTCTGTCAACAAACACGATGAAGTCTGCTGTTTATGAGCACTTTACATTATCAAGTGATGGGAAACAGTACTTGTGCCAATAGATTCTTGAAGATGATGGTGAAAAATGCAAAAATTAGCAGTTTCAGTGGGTCTAACAAAAATGTACCTACAAGAGCATCAAATTTGAAAAGACACCTGCGGCGTTTTCATCCTAAAGTGTTAAAAGTTGTGAATGAGAAAAATATCAACTAAAATATTCCATCTACTTCTGGGATAAAAAATGTTCAGAAATCTACTGGAGACCAAACACAACTAAGAAGATTCTTTATATCTGACAACGTTACTACAACAATGACACCAGAAAAAGTAAAAAACCACATTATTGAAATGGTAGTACAGAATAGTGTACCACTATCCTTCTTTTCACAGCCAGCCTTTTTGGGCCTAAATGGAGAAATGGCTAAAAAACCTGGTGTTTCTCTGGAAAGAGAAAGTATAAGGAAACTTATAATTGAAGAGGACAAATGTAAAAAGGAAGAACTACAAAAAGGTCTGAAGGGACATTTTGTCGTTATAAAAATGTATGCATGCACACTTCACAGAGTCAATTATTTTGCTATTAATGTTAGATTTGTTGATGAAAATAATAAAACAATAACGTGAACCTTGGGAGTAAAGGACATCCAGGTACATCACACCAGTGACTATCTTCAGAAGTTAGTGGAGGATGTTCCAGAAGATTTTGAAATTAAAAGGAACAGATTCTTTGTATTGTGACATTTAATGCTTCTAATATGTTGAGAACAATTGGGAAAATTAATAAAGTAGATGAAGAAAGTGACAGACAGATATTAAAGGAAGACACTTCTGCAAGTATTGGAGAAAGTGAAAGCAAAGAGAATAGTGACATTTTGGATAACATTGTTGAGGAAGCATCTAAGCGTACTACTATTCAACATATGCGTTGTGCTGTTCATACTCTGCAACTTGCAATAGGAGATGGATTGAAAGGTCGTCATGCAGCTACTCTAATTGGCAAATTGAAGTAACTTTTGCAGCCAGGGCCCCTACCTAGTTACATAGTTACATAGTAGATTAGGTTGAAAAAAGACATAAGTCCATCAAGTTTAACCACCAGGGGAATTAACATATGCCAGATATAAAAACTCTATAAGACATAGTTGGTCCAGAGGAAGACAAAAAAAAATCCCCTGGTACAATTTGCTTCAACATGGGAAAAAAATTCTTTCCTGATTCCACGAGGCAATCAGATGTTCCCTGGATCAACAGACACTGTTATTTTTACCCAGGTATAATCTGTGTTTCTAGAAAAACATCCAGCTTTTTCTTAAAGCAATCTATAGTAGTTGCTGAAACTACTTCCTGAGGGAGACGATTCTACATTTTCACAGACCTTACAGTGAAGAATCCCTTCCTTATCCTGAGCTTAAACCTCTTTTCCTCTAGACGCAAAGAGTGCTTTCTTGTTCTTTGTAATGAGCTCAAAGTGAATAATGGGGAAGAGAGTTCTCTATATGGACCGTTTATATATTTATACAGGGTGATCATCACCCCCCTTTAACGTCTCATCTCAAGGGACAATAGATTCAGTTCAGCTAATCTCTCCTCATAGCTGAGCTCCTCTATTGTTTTTTAATAATTTAGTTGCCCTTCTCTGCACTCTCTCCAAGTCCACAATGTCCTTTTTGTGAACTGGTGCACAAAATTGGACTGCATATTCCATGCTGGTATTAAGTCTACCAGAACCCCCAGATCCTTTTCCATTTCTGACTCCCCAAATGTATTCCCCCCTAGACAGTATGAAGCATGCATGTTGTTAGCTCCCAAGTGCAAAATTTTACATTTATCTATATTAAATGTCATTTGCCACTTGGCTGCCGAATCAAACAGTACATCCAGGTCTGCTTGTAGATTATAGACATCCTGTATGGACTTAATTCCATTACATAGTTTGGTGTCATCTGCAAACACAGAAATGGCATTTTAAATCCCAAACTCTATATCATTTATGAAGATGTTATACAGTAAAGGTCCCAACAGTGAACCCTGGGGTAAACTCCTAATAACCTTAGACCATTCAGAGTATGAATCATTAATTACAACTCTCTGGATGTGATCTTTAAGCCAGTTCTCTAATTATTTACAGATTGACTTTTCTAAACCTATCGACCCTAACTTGCATAATAACCGTCTGTGGGGTACAGTGTCAAACGCTAGCAAAGTCCAAGTACACTAGATCAACTGCTATTCCACTGTCTACCTGTTTACTTACTTCCTCATAAAATGAGAGTAAATTTGTTTGACAACTTCTGTCTTTCTTGAAGCCATGCTGACTATCACTCATAACATTATTTTCTAGCAGAAACTCCTCTATGTGGCTCTTTATCGGGTCTGTAGTTACCTGGTAATGACTTTGCTGCCTTTTTGAAAATAGGAACCACATTGGCCTTACGCCAATTGATCGGTACCTTGCCAGTGAATAAAGAGTTTCTAAAAATTAGAAATATTGGCTTTGAAATAACTAAGCTCAGCTCTTTGAGGACACGTGGATGTAATCCGTCAGGTCCTGGTGCTTTGTCAACCTTAATTTTTCCCAGCTGTTTCTCAACCATATCAAAATCTCAGTCTTTCATTTTGAAGTTTTGCACATTTTATCTCCTTTTTACATCTTTTGTTATATTCTTTATAGGTTTCAAATGATGAAGGTAATCCTTCATTTTTATATTTTTTGAATGCCCTTTTCTTGTTCCTTATGGCTTTTTTAACATCAGCTGTAAGCCACAAAGGTTTTAAAGGTTTAGCCTCTTAAACCTATTACCCATTGGAATATTTTTTTTTAGGTTGCTTTTGTAGAACAGACTTTCCCATTTCTGTTCTGTGTTCTTTGAGGACAATATTGTCTCCCAGTCCAAGTCACAGAGAGCTGCCCTTAATAATGGAAAATTTGCTCTCTTAATATTAAATGTTTTTATCTTTCCTGTTTTTGCTTCTTGTTTACAGCTTACATTAAATGAAATCATATTATGGTCACTGCTACCCAGATTCTCTTTTATTTGCACATTTGTTATAAGCTCTGCATTGTTAGAAAGAACTAGGTGCAGCAGAGTATCATTTCTAGTTGGGGCTTCTATAAACTGTACCGTAAAATTATCCTGTATTGAATTCCTCCCTTTTGCTGTTCCTGTAGTGCAATTACTTCAGTCAATGTCAGGGTAGTTGAAATCTCCCATGATTAAAACACTTCCACTTTTTGCTGCTTTTTCTGTCTGTGCTAGTAGTTGATTTTCTATTTCTTCCTTAGCACTGGGGGACCTATAGCAGATTTGATGGTAAAGCGTTTGCTTGAATTAAAATACTTTCTTGAAGAACTGGACAATGAAAATGTTTTATTAACTGAAAGCCAGTGGACACATGTAAAAGCACTGGAAAATCTACTTTCTAACCCCTTTACTGTAACCAAGAGTTTCAAATCTGAAGATTTAACACCTGGTAAATTCTTCCTGAAATGGAAGAGCTTGATATATTGCCTGAACATTGCATCTTCAATGAAGAAAAGAGAGAATCTCTTACTGGATAATAAAATCTTGTTTGCTGCTGTTTATGTTGATCCAATGAGCAGAATTTTGTTAAGAGATGACCAGACTGATACTGCAAAAAAGGCCCTCTATGATAGCAGTTTGCATGAAGGGATTACTACCTGAAACACCACCACTGGATGAAGCTATAAGCACTTTTACCTCAGCAACATCGTCTTCAAAGCAAGAATTAAACTTTGATTCCTACTTGGACGAAATGGAACTTTGAAAAGTAAAGCGACTTTGCATATGCCTGAAAGATAAACAACCAGAAAATGTCCAACTAAAGAGATTCCAGCTGGAGTTTTTTTTAAAGAATTAAAAGAAGTAGAAAAGTATGATCGCTCATCCAAACTGACTGTAGAAGAATCCATCCTTGTTTATCCCGAGATAATTAGTGATGTGGCTAGAACAATAACAGCAATGCCACACACCCAAGTCAGTGTTGAACGACTATTTTCAACTCTAGAATTTATCAAGTCAGATTTAGGAGCTTCTATGAAAGAGGATCTGGCAGAAGTTCTGTTTCTTAGAACAACACTACCTTGACATAGTTTTGGATTGTATTTAACAGCTATTCTACTCTACAACTATATTCCAAGTTTAATACATAAACTGTTTTAGGTTTTCCAGCTTTTGTTTTTGTTCATGTCGTTAAGCTTTGTTTTTGTTTTAAAACTCCCAAGAATGTGGTTTATTTTTTCAAACTGGTAAAGTTCCTGTTCTTGATTTTTTTACATGCTATTCTACTACTTTATAGCTACTTGATAAAAACAATAAATAAAACCTCATTGCCCTATTTTTTTGTCTTTTGTTTAAACTGGCCAATACAGTAGAGTGTCAGTTTCCTAGCCAGTAGTTCTGTGGTTAAACGGTGTGTATATTGCCTTCCTTCAATTAACGTGGAGAATACATTAGCATATTACAGGCTTTCTCATTTTATCTTCACACCTTTGCATTCAAACTTCACACTTTTGCAACCAAACTTTACAAAAAAATTTAGCTGATCAGGCACCTTACGAGAGTCCAGAATTCTCTCAACTTCATATTCGGGTGCTCCCTGCACCTCAACTGGCGGAGAGGGATCTGAAAGGGGAGCAGAATCGGCAGCAGATTTTATTAAAGAAACATGGAAGGTGTCTACCCCCCTCAAGGAACTGGGAAGCTTGACTCTATAAGTCACTCTATTAATCTTTACCAATATTGGGAACGAGCTGATAAATTGGGGTCCTAGCTTGGCTGAGGGTTGGGGGAGGGGAATATTGCGGGTAGACACCCAAACCAGATCACCCGGTTAGAGCTGGGTCTCAGGGGATCTATGGCGATCTGCAAACCTCTTCTGCTGGGCTACTGCCTCTCTAAGATTACTTTGGACCTGGTTCCAAACAGATCGGGGACGTTCTACTTAATCGTTAAGGACGGGAAGATCAGAGGGTGGACCTGACAGAGAGGACACTTTGGGACTCCGACCCCCGACACACATAAACGGAGAGATCCTGGTGGAGGAGTGCTCTGCGTTGGTATATATCACCTCTGCAAAGGGGAGATAGTCAGCCCATCTCTTCTGGCAACCAGATACAAAGCTCCGGAGATATTTTTCCAACGATTGATTGGTCTGTTCTATCTGGCCATTCGTCTCGGGGTGGAACCCTGATAAAAAGGAGAACTCGATGCCCAGTTGGGCACAGAACTCCCTCCAGAACCGAGACACAAACTGAACCCCAAGGTCTGAAACAATGTTCTCCGGAGCAGTCGCAAAACATGAAACACAAATAAATCAGCCAATTCCTTGGCTAAGGGTAACTTGGGTAGTGGAATGAAATGGGCTTGCTTACTGAAGCGATCCACCACTACCCAGATCACCGTGAACCCTAAGGACCTTAGAAGATCCGTGATGAAATCCATGGATATGTGGGTCCATGGAGCAGCAGGAATGGGCAGAGGAAGCAGAGTGCCGGAGGGAGCGTTACGGGAGGACTTACTCCGAGCACAAACTGGGCATGCACGAACATAGGATTCGACATCCACTGACATGTGAGGCCACCAAACGTGTCTTTTTACTAAATTTAGGGATTTCTTAATTCCTGGGTGGCCAGCAGTCTTAGAATCATGTATTTGTTGGATAACCTTCAGGCGAAGATGAGGAGGAACATACAGCCGCCCTTCAGGTTTTGCAAGGGGGTAGTCAGTGTGGTGGAGGGCTAAGAGGTTCATCAGATTCTCTAAAAACACTGGAGTCTGTATGGCTGATACCAAACATTGGGGGGACACAGGGGTGCTCCCACACCAATCCCCGAAGCATCCGTTTCTATAATAAATGGGAGAGTGGGTACTGGATGCACCAATATGGGTGAACTGCAGAAAACCCTTTTCAGCTCTTTGAAGGCTTTGCAAACTTCCGGAGTCCACCTTGAAGAATCCGCCCCTTTCCTAGTGAGGTTAGTCAGAGGGTGGACAACGGACGAGAAGTTTTGTATGAATGAAAAAATTGAACTATAAAAAGTGCAAAACCTAAAAAGCGCTGAAGGCCCTTGAGGTCAGTGGGTTGCGGCCATTCCAGAACTGCCGAGACCTTGGTTGGATCCATGGCCAACCCGTAATCTGACAGAATATATCCTAGGAAAGCAACCTCACAAACCTCGAAGGCGCACTTCTCCAATTTTGCATAGAGGCAGGTTTCTCTGAGCTTCTGGAGAACCTGGTGTATTTGTGCTCTGTGGAGGAGAAGATCAGATGAATAAATCAAAATATCATCAAGATACATGATCAAAATTTACCCAGAAATTCTCGGAATACATTCGGAAACATCATTCACAAATTCCTGGAAGACTGTCGGGGCATTACACAGACCAAAGGGCATTACTAAGTATTCGAAATGCCCATCCCTGGTGTTAAAGGCAGTCTTCCATTCATCCCCCCTTCTAATGCGCATAAGGTTGTAAGCCCCCTTCAAGTCTAGCTTGGTGAAGAATTGGGCACCATTGACCTGAGAGAACAGGTCATCCATAAGGAGCAAAGGGTACCGATTCTTCACAGTAATCTTGTTCAGGCCCCTGTAATCAATGCAGGGTTCCAACCCGCCATCCTTCTTCTCCACAAAAAAAGAAGCCAGCACCCACAGGGGAAGAGGAAGGCCGGATGAAGCCCTTCTCTAAGTTTTCTTGGGTGTATGCTTTCTGGGCCTTTATCTCTGGCCCAGTGAGATTGAACAAATGACCCCTAGGGGGCATGGTACCCGGAAGTAACTTAATGGAGCAATCATAGGAACGATGAGGTGGGAGTTTTGACAGCTGAATGGGGCAGAAGACATCAGCAAACTCCTGGTAAGGCTTGGGCAGTTTTTTAAACACCTCAAGGGCCCGTACTGGCTTTACTGGAGTAAGGCATCTGGCCTGACATTTGGTCCCCCACTGAATGATTTGACCTGACCCCCAATTAATGATAGGGTTATAAGATTTCAACCAAGGGAGGCCTAAAATCGGAGGGGGGGGGGTTTACCATCCTGATCACAATAAGGCGGATCACTTCCTTATGGGAGGCCCCCACTGTTAATTCCATTTCTGGGGTAATAGAGGATGTAAGACCCTATTGAAGAGAGGTGCCATCGATAGCGGCTAAGGACAGTTCAGGCCCAAGAGGGGCGACAGGTATTCCCAGTTCAGAGGCAACATCTTGGTCCAGTAGGTTACCATTTGCCCTGGAATCAAGAAAGGCCATGACTTGGCGGGACTTCTTGTCCCAGGATATGGTAGCCGGAACCAGGATACGTCGAGTAGACCAGACCAACGGGTCTGAGAGGCTTTCTTCTGCACCCCCGATACACTGGAACCTTTCAAGTCCTTTGCGAGGGCAGGTCCTTGCCCTGTAACCGGGATCGCCACAGTAAAGACAGAGTCCACTTTGCAAATGCCGATTGCGCTCGGCAGGGGCGAGTTTGGATGAACCAATCTCCATGGGTTCCCCCAGATCAGCCAAAGAAAATAGAAACTTTGCAGGTGGTGTGGTGCTGGAAGTATTCATCAGTGGTATGGGTTTCAATTGAGGAGGCGAACGACTCCTGGTTCTATGGAAGGCTTTTTGTAGACGGCGTTCCCGGATCCTCCGGTGGACACAGATGGACTGCTGTATCACAAGATCCAGGGTGGACGGAGAAGGAAGACCCCACAGCAGGTCTTTGACTTGATTCTGCTGCATATTCTTCCCCTGAGTTAGGTATTCCAAGTTTACGTCCGCTGTTCAGGTCAGGTCCAGATCCTCATAAATCACACCCATAACAGCAAAGAAGTCAGTGACAGAACTGAATGGAGGATCATCTGGAGGCAAATTGAATGCCCATCTCTGCGGCTCACCTTTTAGAAGGGAGATGACCACTCCAATACTTTGCCGTGTTGTCCCCAAGGCAATAGGGCCAAGTTGGAAGTACAGAAGACAGGAGTCCCGGAAGTTGGCGAAGTCCTGTCTGTTACCTGAAAATTTCTCAGGTGGAATCTGAGGTTCCACTGGCACCGTTGGGCTGGATACGTTTGGACTCGAGTCTTGCCCAGGGAGCGACCGTAATTCACCTGCCATTTCCAGGAGGCGCTCACCAACCTTCGTGGGGTGACTGGTGGGAGCCCCTATTGCAGGCTCCTGTAGGCCCCGCTGGATTTCCTCCATTAAGGCTGGGTGATGTGTCCGTGGCCCGCTATACTGTAATGTGCCTGGGCACACAAACCACAGCCAACTCCAAGAAACCTTTGTCAAGCATTATTGGTAGTCATAAAACAAGACAGGGTTATTCACAGGTGATTAGTCTAATAAGCGCGGCACAGAGGGGTAAAGCAGAGACAGGTCAGGAACAATCCGAGGTCTTGGCAGGCAGCAGACAAGAGTGGTCATAAACAATCCAAGGTCAGGGCAGGCGGAGTTCAAGCAGAATCAGGTATCAGACCAGGTGGCTATGGTAATGACAAAACAGGTAATATAAACCGACACAGAGAACACACCCAAGCACACTACTCACAGAGGCTTATAGCGGGCAATGGTGTTCAGGACAGGTTCTCCTTAAATAGCCAGAATGCCTAATGACCTTGCGCCACCTGGCGCCATTTGATTGTAGGGTAACTGAATCCCCTGCGACCGATTGGCAGCAGGGAATTCAAACTAACTATGTCCAGCCCCGCGGCAAGGCAGCCGAGTGCCACGCCCCTGGGGGGTACAAGAAGCACACATGGTAGCGTGCACACCTTTTCCCACAGCACCCCTGGGATGTGCCCTACTTTGCAACATCCACAGGAGTGCTGAGAACAGGACTTTCTGTAATCACGTCTGTAGGGATGCTGGGGATGCCGCATGGCCGAACAGTAGTTCGGCTAGAACGGATCCCTCCGCCTGCAGAGACATGCTGCGAGCAGGGCAGCAGCCTCGACCATGCTGCCTGCTGCAGCGGCGTCTCCCTCTGCGGCTGTGATCCCCAGGGACGCCGCAGGCTCGCTGGATAGGTAAGTTCCTTACACCGCCCTTTGCCCAATAGGAGATCTTCCTCTTTTGGTTCTCATTGAGATGTTAAAACCTACTTCATCAAGAAAGTAGATTTTTTTTCCATCTTCCTTAGCAATAGGATCAAGGATTTTGTTAGCATACTAAGCCAAAGCTAAGCCTTTCTTGAAGAGAGTGGGAATCATTGCACCTTGTAGGAATTAAAGAAAAGTTCTTTTTAATGATAATTGGAATTTATCAATGCATCTATCTATTGCTGAAATAGATAAGATAATTTAAAATTTGGCAAATAATTGATCCTTCATTTTCCTGAGGCTTATGGACATTAACTTGCGTTACTCCTACTTGCACTGGCTTGTTCTACTGCAACTTCTATCAATGGGCAAGAAACACCAGCGGGACACCGCTGCTACACCCCGCGGGTCCCGTGCATGGAAGATTAGCCAGTATTTTCCGGCCACACTGCTGGAGAACCATGGGATGAAGGGGGGCAAGATGGAGTCCGACCCTGCACGTGGTCACTCCCTCTCCCCTGCACATGGAGACACAGAGCAGAGGGAGCTGGAACATGACGCAGAGGAAGAGTTCCCTGAGTTACCCAAAGCTTTTGGAGGAGAGGTGGCCGGTTTATCGGGACCCATGACAGATTTTCCTGCTCATCAGGCTCATGGCCCAGGAAGGCTCCAGGACAAGATGGCAGCTCCGGATCATGAGGTGAGCTTCCTGCATTCTGCTCCTTCCCCTGCTAGCTCTCTCAAAGCCCTTCTCCAACTCAATAAGGCTCAGGGTGGGATGGCGGCCCCACCTGCAGAATATACCCACTATTGATTACTTTGAGAACTTTAAGAAAAGTTTGGTGGACACTCTCCGCTCAGAAATTGCCACTTTTAAATGTGATATGACACACCGTATTGAGGAAGCAGAAAAAGCCACTGATGACCTTAGGTCCCATGTATCCAACCATGCCTCTATCTTAAAGGACCACTCCGCTCTATTGGAGCAACTCTTTGTTCACCAGGATGATCTGGAAAATAGAAGTAGGAGTAATACCGTACAGATCAGGGGCCTGCCAGAGTCGGTTGAAACTAAGGATATTTATGGAGCTGCTTTGGCGATATTCAATGCTATATTGGAGAAGTTCAAGGACTCGCCTCTGGAAATAGAGCGCAAACACAGAGCCAGTGGCCCAAAATCGCCAGACCCAAGACGCCTGAGAGATGTGATCTGCCTCCTTCATGCCTATAAAGTCAAAGACGAGATCATGAGATGTGCCTGGGACCAGGATAACATCCTCTTCAAAGACACCCAGGTGGTGCTACTGCAGGATTTATCACGCCGCACTTTAGCGCAGCGCAGATCCCTGGGGCCTCTACTGGAAGTACTGCAATCTCAAAATATCGGCTATAGGCGGGGGTCCCCCTTCCAACTGGTGACCTTTAAAGACGGTCGCTCAGCTACGTTAAGATCTTTGGATGACCTTCCAGATAATTTGGATACCTTTAATCTCACAGAGATTGATATTCCCCATTGGCCATCCCTGCTTCCCAGTGCCTGATCTGCCAGTGAATCCATTGCAACTCTTATGCCAGAAAAGAACTCGCTCTCGAGGGGGCTCCCCGAGTAAGCATGCTCGCCGCTGACTGCGACAAGATGGGTGAGACCTTAGCAACTGTTACTGTTTGCTACCTCTGCAAATATTTTTGGAATCTTTACTTGTTGGGTGTTTTTTTTTCTCACCCACTGGCCTACTGTATGTTTTTTGCCCATATGGAGATGGGTCTGTTGACCTGGTTTTCTACATTTTAATGCCTTCATGCTTTGTATGATATGTCTCTAAATTATATGTTTATATTGGAAGGTTCCTAATACTTATGCAAATGCCTACTGTTTACATATGTCTTTTTGCTTTTTCAGTGCTGTGAGTGAGGAGATCTATCCAATCCCCCACCCCCAGGGATACAAGCTTTATATTTGCCATTGCCCTTGTGTTCATATTGGTTTTACTGGGCGTAAATGTAGCTGGGGCGGGAGCCCCGCCATTGGTTAACCACGTTACCCCAATTAGGACTACCAGCGCAGTTCCTACATTATGGTGTTAATTTTTTGACCACTTAATGTCAAATTACACACCTCCGGATATGGAGATAACTAAGGTACTATCGTTTAATGTACAGAGCTTGAATATTCCAGTGAAGCATACAGCAATATTAGCGACATTATACAGTCTAAATGCTCAGATAGCTTTCTTACAGGAAACACAACCGGCACTACCCTACTGGCAATTGTACACCCAGATTGAATCGCAACCTACTATTCTAACCCAAAACAGTGGGTGGTTTGGGAGTCTAATATGTATAATTATTACATGGCCGCCCACTTAGTGAGGGCAGTAGATTGGGCTAGACACGGCCTCTCTAAGCAATGGGTGGAACTAAAACACTTGGCCAGAGGTCGAAGCTTTTCCTCGGCTCCATGGTTGCCAAGCAACCTAACTGGGAAGCTTAGACAACATCCGTTGATAGGCACCACCTTGAAAGTATGCTCCAAACTGTCCCCCCTCCCCCACATAGCTCCTTCCCCTTCCCCACTATATCCAGTGCTGGAAAATCCTTCATTTGAGTCAGGCATTGCTGACACTCTTTTTCCTTATCTTATGGACTTGGGATATTATAGGGCAGTGAGCTTTCTTCAGGGCGACTCATGGATGTGGTTGTCAGATCTGGCTTGTTTGGGTTAATCAAGGCCCATTGGATTTTGGAGAGCGAGACAAGTGGCTCATTTTCTGCACTCCTTAGCATGGAGCAATGAGTTTGCCAGGCCACTCACTCCATTTGAAGTGTTATATTCGGGTACGGGAACAGACAGACATGTTCTTTCAAATCTATATGCTATGCTGAACTTCCCACCTAATGATAACCGTCCCCCTTACATGGTAACGTGGAAAAGAGAGCTTATTCTTACATTGGATGCGGAACAGTGACAGAAGGTGATCTGGCATACCCACCACACCTTTCAGGAGCTTGATTATAAAATCCTGTCCAGATGGTACCGCACTCCTGTTCAGCTATATAGATTCTATTCCGCAGTATCAGACAAATGTTGGTGGTGTGAAGATGGAGAAGGTATGCTACTACACATTTTTGGTCATGCCCGATCCTGCAACCGTTCTGGAGCAAGGTCAATGATATTGGACGGAATATCACCAACTACTCCTTGCCTGAAGATTCCTCATTTTTCCTGCTACAACATAGCCCCCTCTCTCTCCGCTTTCATAAAATATCAGTGGTAAGCCACTTGCAGAATGCAACAAAACTTTGCATTCCAACAAATTGGAGATCGAATACCTGTCCCTCAGTGACCCAGTGGTTTAAAACTGTTAATGTTAGAGATTATGCTTTTGGAAGACGTAACAGCCAGCCTCCATGATACCCCTGAGAAATTTGAGCATACCTGGTTTTATTGGAAGGTTTTCCAGTCTTCCTCAGATTTCATAAGCTATATGTCTTCATGAGTATGTTTCTGTACTGTTTACTGTTTTATTTGAGGTGTGTAAATGTTTTTTTGATGCACTTTATGGTTTTTTATGTACCTACCTGTTCTCCTGGAATTTAAAGTGTTTTATTTGATATGTTTGTTAAAGTAAATAACAAACATAATAAATGTTATAAAAAAAATAGCTAATAAACTTAGTATAAATGCATGAAATAAAGATATTTCATTTTAAAATTATATCAAGTAAAAAACATAATAATTGACAAATCGTCAATTAAATTTCATATATTTTTAATAATATTTCTTGAGAAAAATATTGTGTTATATTTAATTTATAATAAATGTATTGATTTATGAATAATTAGGGGGTCTAATTTTTTTGTGAAATTTGGTTGCAAAAGTGTGAAGTTTGAATGCAAAAGTGTAAAGATAAAATGAGAAACCCTGTAAATACAGAGGAGTCGGAGAGTCAGAGTCAGGGGTACCAGAAACTGAGGAGTAAGAGAGTTGGAGTCGAAGGATTTATCTACCATTTCCACAGCCCTGGGGCTAGGTATGCTCCTTCATGCATACACTAGGAGAATGCCAAGGGCCTTTAACAGGATGCAAATTAGCTGATACAGGACTTTATTCCCATACTGTTAAAGGCTCTCGGTATTCTCCTGGTGGTCAGGTCAAATATAAGGAAAGGAAACAGTCTGCTAATTTTTGACAAACCTAATTCCCATCCTGTGAAAGGACCCCAAAATTCCTCTAGCGGTCAGATCCAGAATTAGTATACTGGATCAAGGACTTTATGATGCCACCTAGTTGTCAGGTACCAATACTGAACCTTACTATTGGGGAATTCCTAGGTTTTTCCATGGCATGGGAATTAGACTTATTGCATAAAAGCAGGCTATTTTATATCCTTATATCGCACCTGACCATTAAGAGGCATCATAAGGTCCTTGTATTGGATAGGAGTTAGTCTTAGCTTATATAGTTGGGCTATTTTCTATATAGATGCTAGACCTGACCACTAAAGTAATGATGACTTCCTTGCACTGGTTTGGGAATTGGCCTTTTTATATATGAGTGGGCTTTTTCCTATCCCTTTACCGGACGTGACCACTATCGGGCATAACGTTCTTGTACTAGATGGGAATTGGCCTGGTCATAAATGAGGTGGTGATACTAGACCTGACCACTGAAATAATAATGAGGTTCTTGTACTGGATGGGAATTATAGAACAAAAAACAGGCAAATAGTGATCGCACATAGTACAGTTGTCTCAGAACCCTATGTGATTCGCCGATTATACATATTGATGTATGTGAACAAATGACAAGATGGCATAAATCGCATTCTGATTGACATATGTCCTGGACAAAAAAAATGCCCCCCCCCCCAGTGCAACTTGCTAGGCAAAGTTCAGGCAGTCCATGTCCTGGCAACAAGATCTCCAACATCCCTAAGTTCTGCCGATGGCCAGGGTTCATTGGATCTGCTGAGTCTGCCCGTTTGTATGAATGAAGCCAGGAGATAGGCGGGAGGAGATAGAGTGGTGTAATGCATACATATACCGGGCCGTGAAAATTTTTTTCAATGTTACCGGGCTTTGCTGTCAAAAACGTTGGTGACCACTGCTCTAGAGGGATGGACCTTCTACAGCATTGAAACTAGTCGCAACTGTGTGAAATGCTGCCTATCATATTCTGCAGCCTTACAACTCCCTGTGTTCAAACCTTCACATCTTCTAAACTGTATGTCGTAACAATTTTAAATTTTCCAGGTACAAAGGAGACCCTCATAGCTAGTAGTACCCCAAATTTCATCTCCCTACTTGCACTCGTTTACCTCATTCCATAGAAATTGGGGTTCAAACTAGGGAATGGACAGGGTAGCAATAGGTTTTAGCAATATTACCTATTAACTAATGATAGTTAATAGGTAATAGATTTGTGAATGATAGATATAATTTTCAGGGCCCCACCACAATGCACTTTGCTGTGTAAGTGGCCCTGGAGCCCCCCAATTTGCATTTTCTGTTTTGGGCTCCTAGGCGCATTTGCTTTTGAAACAGCAACCCCAATTTTTACAAGCTTTTAAAGTTGTGACCCCCATATCTTGAAATTATTAAAGTTGGGGAGATCGATAATCTGGTTCTTTCAGTTTTCCGGCATGAATATCGGAGTGCATTTTCAAAACAGGTACTGTAGTACACTTTTTGGCCACTTATGTTTTGATGGCGCTGTTCTCCAGAAACAGCTGTTAGGTCTTGCTTGCTACACTAAATACAAGTTGAGACGTCCCTGCTGCCTGCTCCCTGGAACTGTGCCAGATGTCCGCGGGTGCTGCGAGAGGAAGGCTGGCCTGTGTGTGGAGGTGAGTAAAACCTTCAAAAATCTGGAATTTTCGAAAATTCGGCACTCCTCAGGTCCGGAAGTTGCCGGATATTTGAATGTTAACTTTATGTAAGTTGGTGTATTTTCTTTTAGCTTTGAGGGTCGCCTGAAATTTCCAGCCATTACGACATACAGTTTAGGAGATATGAAGGTTTGAACACAGTGAGTTGTTAGGCCGCAGAATATGACAAGCAGCCTTTACACATACACACAGCTATCACACAATGCTGCCGATAATGTCATTGTACACAATATATAGTAATATTAATATATTATATATATATATATATATATATATATATATATATATATATTATATATATATAGATATATATATATATATATATATATATATATATATATATAAATATTGTGACAGAGTGTCCCAAAAGTGTCAGGGAAAGTGTTAGAAAGGCTCGAGGGAAAGAGTATGTTAATATGTTTAGATTTTTAGTTTTTAGGAAGAAACCAAGGATTTTAGGGCCCTGGAGCCGACCAAGGGAGTGAAAAGGTGGGTTCCTTGGCCCAACCTAATCCTGATTTGGGTTATATGCACCTGCACTCAGGTGCAAGAGAAGGGAATTAATCAGCAAGAGGCCAAGGGAATTGATCAACAAGAGGCTGAAAGAGAGCCAGAGGGTTCCATGCTGAGAAGGTAGCCAGAGTGTTCAAGGCTGAGAGAGAGCCAGAGGGTTCCAGGCTGAGAGAGAGCCAGAGGGTTCCAGGCTGAAGAAAGAGCCAGAGGGTTCCAAGCTGAAAAGAGAGCAAGAGTGTTCCAGGCTGAGAAGGCAGGCAGAGTGTTCCAGGTTGAGAGAGAGCCAGAGGGTTCCAGGCTGAGAGACAGGTGGAGGGTCCCTGGCTGAAGAGAAAGACAGTGTGTTCAGGGCTGAGAGAGAGCCAGAGTGTTTCCAGGCTGAAGAGAGAGCCAGAGTATTCCAGGCTGAAAAGAGAGCCAGAGGGTTCCAGGAAAGCCAGCGGCCAAACAGTAGTACAAAGTTGTGAGTTAACAGTACTGATATAGTCTGTGTTAGTAAGAGATGGCACCTAAGTGAGGTAGCCAGAGGCCCAGCCGGGCTACTGTTTATTGTTTTTGTTGTGAAGTGCTGGAGAGAGTGCTGTAACACTTGCCTAAACAAATAAAAACTGCTTTTATTTTGGACTTTTGGAGTCTGCTGTCTCTGATCTGCCCTGTAAGCATCCTGTACTGTGTCAATTGAAACTCACTTTACATTTATTCTGAAATAGTTTGCATTCATTAGCATATGGTATACAGCACACCAGGAACAAAAGAATTCGCTCAGCAGAAGTGTGAAGAAACAACCCCAACCCCCCTACACCTTCTTTTCCTGCATGCTCAGATTCCCCTCAAAAACCAGACTGCCCCTCCCTCCTTTACACACACCCCATTGATATCGCCTTTGTATCAGACCCCAGATCACCCCTTCCGTACACTTGAACCCCCTCAGATTTTAAACCAGAACCCCTTTACACTCAAACCCCAAACATAATCCCCCTTTAAAGTCTTCTAAAGACCAAAAATAGCAACACAGGGCTCCGCATTGATATCGCCTTTGTATCAGACCCCTGATCACATACCCCTGTACCAGATTGCTCAAACCCCAGTTTACCCCCCCCCCCCTCCACACACACACACACATTCAGACCAGTGATCAGATCACCCATACACCCATAACATCACAGCTCCTATCAGACCCTCCTCCACACCCAGACCCTAAATCAGCCTCCATTTAAACATACACATTCAGACCTCAGATCAAAGCTTCACGTTTATACCCCAAAACAAACCTTACTTTATTTTCTTACCCAAGTTTAGACTTATCCTCTGTAAGTTCTTACCCTTAGACCTTACATTAAGGTCACAATTATAGTCCTCTTTAAACCCCAGATCAGATGGCCCTTTGCAATCGGACCATTTTTTAAACATACTCTGGGCCCCCCCCCCCCCCCTTTTTACACTTAGATTTCAGACCAGAACCCCCTGTACACAAGGAACCAAATCAGAACTGCAGAGGCATTCTATGATGAGGTACCATACAGACACCCTTGAGGTGTATGGATCTACCCCTAGGTGAATTGCCCATTGCAGTGGGAAGAGGGCCCATAGTATCACATAACTCAAGCCTGTTGCACCCAAAGATTGTTTATGAATATGTAAATAGATATGTATATAGTAGCATGAAACAATACAGGAATGCAGGGCTAGGAAAACCTGTTTTATCTTGATCTGGCCATATGGCCCTCCTGGGGGGTCTCCAAGTCCAGGTCTTCACAGAAGTAACAAACAGATGATAAAACAGATCACCAGTAAGGCCTTCAAGGGGCAATAAATCCATCAAGTCTGAGTCAGCAGAAGATGGAGGCATGATTGAACAGATGGGCTGGGGTGATGACCCAGCTGGACCTTTATGGACCCCTAAACTTAGATTCCAGCTAGAGATTCATATATCAAATTTAGTGGGGAGGTCCATCAAATTACATTAACCAATCTCAATCTAGTGGGGTGCGTGTCAACTGATGGTCATTGTACAGAACACACCCACTAACCAATCCAAGAGCCTCAAGAATACCTAATGGGAATGAACTATGTAAAAATGAGAACAGAGAGAATTTAGGTCTCTTGCTCTCTTGACTTGCTTTCTGGCTTCCTTGTTTGCTTGCTCTCCTTGTCTCCTGAGGGTCTCCTTAGGTAAGCTGGTATGGAGTCCTCTTCTGAAGGAAGTAGGCTCCTGAGGTACCCATTAACCTCTTAGCAGATAGCTATAAGATATTCCTGATTGTAGTCTTATGGGTGTCTATAGTATTACTGCATTACTTTGCCATTTGGTAATTACTGTATATTGTACCAAGCAGTTACCAGATTATTACAGGGGTTACTACTAATAACCTTATGTCCATGTGATATATATATATCATTGATTGAAGTTCCTATGTTTAGATATCAGACAATATTGCTGTGTACTATGTTTCACCTTGTTTTCTTAATTAAACTGTTTGAGTGACTGGCTATAATTTGTGTATGAACCTTCTTTTATTGAATATCTATGTGCATTAATAGGGGATATAATTTCCATATTTAGGCAGATAAATATTCCAAAAAAATCAACAGTGGCGACCATAGACTCGGGACACAAATTGGTGTGTTCATTCAAACAGCTTCTATTTTTGTTTTTATGCAAAAATAGAGATAAGTGAATACAGGCTGAGCCAGCCATTCAGACAAGTTGGGACCACAGTGATATTGTATTCAATATTGTATGCTGCAGGGGTATTTGGTAAGAGGCCATACATCATTGCATGCTTGAGTATTTGCTGTATGTCTAATACTTTTTATATGTATGTATAGAAATCCCAAAATAGAAATGTATTGGATGTACCTCTAATAAACCCGTTTATATTAGCAGGGGAGGATACACTTGGGATCATAAACTGAGACATATTCTTAGTAGGAACTGTTGAAGTTGTTAGTAGAAATAAGGTATTGTTTAAGAACCCCTCACTTAAGTTTGTTGTTACAAAGCAAGTTGGATAAGAAGTTGGAATAATTAAATCTGTGGACTATTGTGTGCTGTTTTCAGTGAAACCCAAGATAAGTGGATGTTAATGTTCACATTAGTTAGTGAATTCAGTAATTAATTAGGTTGATTGGTGTCTGGACTAAAGTACTTATAGTGAGATTTTGTTTTTTGTTTTGGACAAAAGCATCCTAAATGATATAATTTGAGCCTGGTTCAGATAGCCATTGCACTTGAAGATTTTTGTTTCATGGTCAGCAGTGGTTAAGTTTTATTACTCTGTTTAGGCGGGAATAATTGTAGCTGTAGCCCTTTTGTTCCATGAGGAGGTGTGATCCTTGATATCACCCTCCATTGTTATCTATTTACTGTAATAAAGCTGACCATTGTTCTTTTCAGACTGTTGTTAGTGTATTGACTATTTATGGTGAACAGGACCCTTTGTTCTATCAGGTCTTTGTTCTTCAAAAGGTGTTAGCCCAGAGTGGAATAACTTTATCTGGCATTACTTTTTTTGTTCCTGATTTTTATTTACATTTTGGGTTTTGGTTTAAAGTTTATGGTCACCTCATACTTTAATATGTATTACTAGTTATCTAACAAGTTTTAGAATATACTAAGTTTGCAAATTCCAGGTACAGGCCTGTTGGAAATGGCATCTCTATCCAGTTTGGTAAGGTTTGTGTCAGCTTTTACTCTTAAGCATAAAAGCATCAACTTTGCCTCAAATGCGAAATTTAAAGAGTCTCCATGGGCATATGTCCAGGAACTATTTCACCAGCAAACTAAAACCTGTAAAAGGAATAAAAAGTTAAAAAGTCTAGCAATGGCAGGTATGTATGAAGCCTGCATGACCATGAGTGCCAAAATTATTATATTAGAAGACCTGGTACAAACTTCTGAAGAGAAAATAATAAACATGGAAACAGCCAACCAAGATTTATGTCACCAGTTAAATAAGACTTAATGAGATATAGATATAGAATGGAATATGCTCAAGGTGAATTATTTGGAGCACAAGTAGCCTTATCCCCAATGTGTGCATATGAATTAGGGGAAGAGGAAGGTTATGAAAATTAATGGGAAGATGAATCCCTTGATCCAAATGCTCCTTTTCCTGTTGCCATGGGAGAAATCGCAGGCCAACAGGAAAATATAGATGGCATGGTGGTGATAGACCAGAATCCTAGTGAGGATCAAGATCTCTTAGCTCTCACAGAAAGAAATGATGGGAAAGAAGTGAACTCTAGGGAGTACCCTACGCAGCCGTTAAAAACACTCATGAGGGTGACAGAGTTCATTGGAAAAATTAAAGCACAGGAGCATATTACGTCCCATGCCATGAAGGTACAACAGAGGTGTGCATTTTTGGGAGTTAAGAATCCTAGTGACCAGGTGAAGGTATTGCATTTACCCATTGATCCCCACACCTGGAACGCCTTGCCTGATTGTATTAAGGAGGGCAAAGGGAGTTACCGTCAAACTGTAAAAGGAATTGCAATCCATAAGTAACCCCTTAGCCATAGGATTAATGGTAGCATACCAAATTAAACAGCAGAATGAAGAGAATCCTCTGGTGTATGCAAATAGATTATGGGCAGCCCATGATACTAATAATTTTAAGGCCACCCGAGAAGATGTACAATATAAGAGTCTTCTCATCCAGAATGCCCATCCTGTAATTTGTGAAAAATGAGAACACCTAATAGATCCCAAGAAACAAACTTATGAGGAAATCAGAGGCATACTACATAGATCGTTCCAGGCCATCCAGTCATACAAACAGCACCAGATTAAAGAGAGAGTTCTTCAACCCCCACATGCAAATGAAACTGGTGTGTCTTGTTTGTATAGTAGGACAAGGTCCTCATCCAGTGTTTGTAGGGAAGATCAGAACTCTAATAAAACCATTCCTTTGTACTGTAAGCAGTCATCAAAGGCTCTTGATATTCCAGGTCCTCAGCCTAAACCTGTGTCAGGGGTAAATAAATGTGTTAATGCCTTTTAACAAGATAAGATGCTATGCTTGTGGACTATTTGGCCACATTGCCAAATTTTGTTTGTCCCTTTGTACTGAAATAAGGTTAAACCAAAGTTCAAATAAAACATGCAGGCTTGATACTGAGGTGTATTCACCACGTTGGGGGACCCATCCTCATAAGCAGGAGGTCTCTCTCCAAAAATTCAAAAGGCACAAAACAATTCTTCATAGGCTGAGAATGACCAACTAAAAACTCAACTAAATAGTTTCTTAGAAGAGTTCAGAGCTTTTAAAAGAGAGTACAGGGAACTATGAATTGTAGAGGGTCAGGAATAGGTGACCAAGCTGTTGGGAACCTCCCACAGAGAGTGCAATGTTGATATTGAACTTGGAAGTTTTGTATTTTAGGAAAAATACAGATCAACGATGGAATCTTGGTATGACCCGGACAGGCAAATCTAAAGGACCCTAAAACACACAGTACTTGGCTTTGCTCTATTTTATGTACATTGCTACTTAATGCACAGCTCTGTATATTATGTTGGTATTATAAGAATACTGTTTATTAATACCAATTAATATTATTTTATTATTAATATTTTATTTCATTTTAATTTTTGGTGTGCTTTAAGGTGAAGCCTCTAATTGTATAATTGCAGTCAGGTTGGAAAACAATTCAAAAATTTTTTTTGGTAGCTGTATTCTTTTGTTTTCTTTTTCCCTTTTGGGCCTGACTTGCATGTTGTTAAGTGATTCATCAACATACAAATCACTAGTCTTTTAGAGAAACTGCCTTTAGGAAAGGACCATTTAAAGGGAAGGTCATTCTTTCCCAGAAATTTTTTGGTTGTTTTCGTTTTTAAAAGGCAGACATTTATTTTTTACTGCCCTAGGCATGGGTCTGGATCTGTGACTTGGCCTAAGTACTTCATGAATATGCCTTAGCACAACATGGTTTACTAAATGTTGTATAACACTAAAAGGAAATTGGCACTTAGAGAACTTAAACGCCAATCGGCGGAGGTGGTCTTTTTACAAGAGACACACTTTGATAACACGGGTACTTTTAATTTTGCCTCCAAATATTACCCAGGAGTTCATGTGGCTAATTCCCCCTCTAAAAAGCGGGCGGGGGTTGCAATTTTTATTCGGGATTCCTTTAAATTCTCCCCCACACGTACAATAGCTGACTCTGAGGGAAGATTTCTTATCCTGCACGGTACCCTCCGAGGCGTCCCTCTGACATTGTGCAACCTTTATGCTCCTAACACAGGTCAGATTAAGTTTCTTACTAGGACTCTGGCCCTTCTGAAGATTTCACTCACACCTATCTGGTGGTTGGGGGTGACTTTAATTCTATTTTCTCCCCTACACAAGACAGAATGTCTGTTTACATCTCCCCCACCTCCAAATGTGCAGCACTCCAAACTTTTCAGAAAGCTTATTAGACGCCATCAACTGTATGACAGCTGACAATACTCCTTTTATTCTCCCCCCCCCCACAAAAAGCACACCCCCATTGATTACTTATTTGTTAATTTATGGAAATAGTGCCTCCGCGGATATACATCCTATTTCATGGTCGGACCATGCTCCGATCACCCTGGAGGTTTTATTTGCCCCTTCTAAAACCAGGATCTGCCACCGGAGACTGAATGATTTTCTCCTTAAAAATGAAGAAACTGTCACTCACTGCGGGCATACAGAATTATTTTACAGAGAATAAAGGTTCAGTGACTCACACATCCACCCTTTGGGAAGCTCACAAAGCGGTGATCAGGGGTCAATGTGTGGCCCTAAGCTCCAGTATTAAAAAGAACTCAGCTCTACAGCGCACCTTGACAGAGAAGGCATTAAAGGTGGCAGAGGAATGACTTACTAATAGTCCATCTCTGGCTCACCTGCGGGAGGTGACTTCCCTCTGCTCTAAATTACGGGCCCTAGAGTTGAGGAAAGTTAGCTGGCTGATGCAAAGAACTAAACAAATCTATTATCATAAGGGCGACAAGGCCGATACGCTATTAGCACGTAAACTGAGGGACACACAAATGAACTCCATTTGCCCCAGGCCCTGATGGGTTACCTTACTTATATTTCAAAACCTTTTTGCCACACTTGCTCCCCTATTTAGTGGATTTATTTATTTGACTTTTTACAAGGTAAACCTATCCCGCTTCCATGTCATGCTCCCATATCACTGTTATTCCCAAACCAGGTAAAGATCCTCTAGAGTGTACTAATTTTAGACCTATTGCATTGCTAAATTCTGACCTTAAAATTTATTGTAAAATTCTAGCTAGTAGGCTCTCCAAATATATGCCATACCTAGTGCACAGGGATCAAACTGGCTTTATCCCATTTCGTCATGCTAGTGATAATACTCGCAGAGTAATCAATATTATTGATATTCTCAATAAACGCAAGCTCTCTTCACTGATACTGAGCTTAGATGCGGAGAAAGCGTTTGATAGACTTAGCTGGCCATTTATGCTCTCCACGCTGTCCAAAATGGGGTTCTCTGGACCGTTCCTGGGTGCCATATGTTCCCTTTACTCTTATCCATCAGAATCAGTCATCTACCTCATGCCTCATCGGCGCAATTTCCAATTAAAAATGGTACGCGGCAGGGGTGTCCCTTATCCCCCCTGCTATTTGCGCTTAGTATCGAACCACTTGCTGAGAAGATCCGAGCCAATACCAATATTCAGGAAGTACTAGTGAAGGGCTCCTCCTACAAAATCTCTTTATATGCATATGATGTACTTTTAACTTTGACACAGCCTCTTACCTTCCTCCGGAACTTATGGGATGAATTGCACACCTTTGGTACTGCCTCAGGCTATAAGGTGAACTCCTCCAAAACGGAGGCCTTACCTCTACACATGCCACCCTCACGACTGTTGGTGCTACAAGGTAGTTTTTCCTTTTTATGGCGGGACTGCTCCCTAAATTATTTTGGAACTCAAATTACAGCCACATATCGCCAACTGTATGCTCGTAACTTTCCCCCGCTGTTTCCGGAGATATATAATTACCTGAACAAATGGAAGGGGCATTCTCTGTCTCTTATGGGCCGTATAGCATCTGTGAAGATGATGCCATTACCGAAGCTACTCTATTTGAGACCCTTCCGGTCAGGGTTTCGGTTTTGACCCTGAAAAAGCTACAGGCTGGCTTTTTGAATTTTATTTGGGCATATAGGAGACTGTCCAAGACAGCGGTTTGTACACCCAAAGATCTGGGTGGCCTTAGTGGCCTTAGGGCCTCCACTATTGCTATTTTTTCTTGTAGCTTTTATGTATGTATATGTGTATATGTATATATACTTGTTCCTACTTTATGCCTTATGGTTTTGGTAATATGTTGCTAATGCTCCTGTATGCTGTGTTCTTGTCCATGTTCTTTTTGTTTTGTTTCTTTTGTTGTATTTGTAAAAATTTTTTTTCAATAAAAACTCAGTTTCAAAAAAAAAAAAAAGGCAGACATTTAATTTTTGGTTAAAAATATAGATTCACAGATTATATAAAATATAGATTGACAATAAAAGTTAAATGGGTTAAGAAAGGAAATTAAGTTAAGGAAGTATTAAATCTATATAACTTTTTTTCCTGTGTGCTAAAGTTTTTGGAATTTTTACCCTATTGTTGTTGTCAGAATGTCTCTGACAAAAGCACACAGTTCTATTTTCTTTATTTTATATCTGATCCATATTCTGTTGGGATTCACTCAAAGGGGAGGTGTGTTTACTGGAAGTTACTCAAGGGGGGGGGGTAGGTGTACTTAATATTAATAATATTTTCCCATATTCTGAGGTCCCCTGACTTTGTTCACACCTGATATTGATAAATTCTTTCTTAAACGTAAGAATATCCCCTTACTTTGTTCATACCTGTAATCAGAGTTACCAATTTGTCAAAATGAGTGAAAGGGCCTGAGACACTCCATTTTGTTTCTTATTCTAGTTTTTAGTTATGAGAGCTTAGTTATGAGAACTAAATGTATTCCTTGGTTGTTTAGACTATATGTGTATAAACCTGATGTTCTGCCAAGATGAGTGTCCTTGTTAATTCTGCTAAACTCAGATAATGTCGATTGTTTATGAATAACAAGATGTTTTGTATGTGTCTGAAATTATGTCACTAAACAGTTTATTTTAGAATACATATATTAGTGATTTTCCATTCCATTCTAATAAATGAGCATGCACTATGGCATATTGTTATGATATATAAACTAATGTTTGTTATAATAAAGTTGGAGATTGCTTTAATACCATACGAGTGTATGCGTCGTTGAGTGATTCTTCCCAGGCGCGCCTGTTCTGATGCATGAGAGACTCTGGGATGGATTGAGAGGACAGAGGAATAGAGCCAAGAAACCTGCAGATCCTTTCAGCTGGGGGCTCGTCCGGGATAGAGCACACGGGATTTGCGGTGAGTACGAGAATTTCTCCCTAACAAGTTGGTAACTTTCTCGCTTCTTTCCGAATAATTTCTGTTGCTTCTATCTTGAATCCATTTAGTAGGAGATAAAGATAAGAGAGAGGTGCTAATTAACTATCTTTGGAGAAGATAGGGACTATCTTTAGGGAAGAAAGGTCCTAATATAGGACTAATTGTGTAAGTCCTTACATGTAGATTTGTGCACGTCTACACGTATACTGATTCTTTGGAGAAGAATCAGTATAGCACATTTTTGAGTTGTGATGTTACGCACATCCCAGTGTCTCTTATGGTCAGATTCACTTTCACTTTTGTCTGTCTCAGTGTTTGTGAATATAACAGCTGTTGGTTTTCTTCTCTGCTTTCTCTCCTCTATCGCGTAGAAGTATAAGATAATTTGTTTGTATGACACAAGTGTCCGGGTGGTAAGTGTAAGGACCAGGGTCATTGAAGGTTTTGTCAACAAGGTGTAAGATGCACCACCTCCTCCATTGATCCTTGACCCGAGACAGGTGAAAGCACGGTGACACCGAGTTGGGTGCCTATGTCATGTTACGTGTTATTGGTTGTGTAGGATTATTCTTAGAAATGAGAGAGGGATATATTGGAACGGATATTATTAGAGCTGTATTGCAACCAGGTTATAACTTACACTTATGGTCTGCCACTAGAAAGTGTCCATGTAGGTATACTAAACCAAAAAAGCTCTAGATGTTAAATCTGTATGTAGCTGGAATTGATTCAGGTGTTGTTGGGTGGCCCATAGGGGAGGCTATTTCTTTGTTTGAAAAATTTTTGGCTCCTTGCCTTGAGCTGCCAAGACAGAGTCCATACTATCCTATAGTCTATCCTAAGGTCCCTGCTAATTCCTATGTTTTCTAACTAGTTAACATTATAAACCCAGGACAGGTTATGAGCTTGGGTTAGTTAGTGACACCTCTAATGTTTTTATTTTTAGTTAAAAACACTATGAGCCCAGGACTATAGGAATGAGCCTGGAACCTTGAATAATTGAGGCCACTCCTAAAACACATAAGCTATTGGTTACTAGAACTGATAGATAAAGTGAACACTAACAGCACACAATAACTTTGTTCTCTATCTTGGTCGGTCCCTCATAAAGGGAGGAAACCTTCAAAAATGGGTCAAAATAAGACAAAAATGCCTTGCCCTAAGGTAGGAGAAACATGTAAGGATTATGTTGCCCGGATATGTGGAACAGACTATTATTTGATAAATCCTTGGGTGGACAACATGGCAGGATGGACTGAGAGCATAGGAAGTGTAAATCCCTTCCCGCAAGATGGGGCTAATGATTCATTTCATATGGATATGGTTAAAGGTTTATGTTTAGGAGATATTGAGGCATACCCATACTATGGGTCAGACCCTCAGTGGGATATGAAATATATGAAATCAGGGGGGGGAAATTGGTTGAGATATGCACCTTACTGGTACGATAGACCAGGTTAAAAAGCCAGTGAAGGAAAATCAGGAGGGAAGTAGGAAGAAACATGAATTAGAGAAGGATGTTAGAAGCTCACCCCAAAAGCTTCCCCCTCCATATTTGGGATCCTTTCCTAAGTTGTATCCCTCACTGTCTAAAGGTAATCTTGACCTATTAGCTGGGTATACTGCTACTATGACCTCTGCTACTGCCCCTCCGCCCGTATCATCGTCATCTTTAGGACTGTCACTGGTTGTGCAGCAGGGTGGATCTATGCCATCCCCTGATCAGAGTGGTCAGGCAGATGATGTGATACCTGAGGAGGGTGCTGTGGGAGGGGGGGGGGGTAGCTCCATCCCGACCCTCAGTACCGAAAATAGTCTTGGTCAAAGAGAGTGCCCCAAAGGAAAGGTAAAGTCCATTCTAAATATGTTGTAAAACTACCTAAGGGACAAATACCTACCTCATATGATGACAGTGAGGTAGAGGAATTTCCGTTTATAACTGTGGGAGATACTTTATTAAAGAAGCCTATAGAGGTAGATGATAATAATACGATTGTCAAGCATTGTCCTAAGCCAATCTTCTCCTCTTCTGGAACATTCCATTATCTTAAAAGGGCATGTAAGGGAAGATGTATGACACAATGACACAAGAGGACATGCGTTTGATAATAGATGGCATTGTTGGGCAAAATTCTCCCTGGGATTGGAGTAAGGTTCCCTCTATAAGTACTATAGAATGGTTTCAAGTCCTGGCTTGGGCCTACCCGATTATGGCGTGATGTTTCACTTATTTGCCAGGGACAATTGTAAAACCATGGCAGGAGTCCTGGCACAGGAACATGGAGGCATATTTCGCCCTGTCCGTTTTTCTCAAAAGTGGTTCTGGTACAGGTTCAGGGCATGTCTGTGTGTCTCAGGGGTTTGGCAGCCTGTGCCATGGTTGCTGAGATGGCTACGCCTATCACCCTAGGTCATCCCACCACTCTGCATACCTCACATAATGTTTTAGCCCTACTGAAAAATATACACACACAGCATATGTCAGCACAAAGACTGAGTGGATATGAAAATCCTCAGCTTCATATTAAATAATCAGCACCCACATTTGGTCCAATGGCTATACTAAATGCCCTACTTGGATATAAAGGAGAGCAGGATGATTTGCCTCCTCCTCACGAGTGTACTGAACTCATACATGAACACACCTCACCTATACCTGACTTACAGTCCACACCCATTGAAGGAGCTCCTGATATTTTTGTGGATGGATCCTGTTCCCACCCTAATGACAACACTTATCATGCGGGATATGCTGTAGTTCAAGTCCCTGATGTTATTTTGGAATCAAATCCTATACCTTTTCAGTCAGCCCAAGCAGCTGAACTGATTGCCCTCACTAGAGCTTGTTGTCTTTTTGAGGGAAGAGATATGAATATATACACTGATTCTAAATATGCCTTTGGGGTTGTACATGATCATGGGGTAATCTGGCAGAGAAGAGGTTTCATAGCTGCAGATGGGAAGCAAATCTCACATTCTACCCCAGTACATGATCTCCTGGCCGCCATTCAATTACCAAGCAAAGTTGCTATCGTCCATTGTAAAGCACATACTGGTCTTCAAACGGACATAGAGAGAGGAAATGCCCTAGCTGACAAAGCAGCAAAGGGGGCTGCTGTTAGGGAGGCAGCAATAGTTCAAATGCCCTCCTTAGTCCCAGAAATTACCCTTACTGACAATTTATTGCTAAGACTCCAGGATTTGGCAACAAGTAGTGACAAGTCAGAATGGCAGTCGGTAGGTGCAGTACAAAATCCTGATACTGGTCTTATCTGCAAAGAGGGGAAACCATGTATTCCAGTTGCAAGCGCCCCAATTTTAATTGCACAATATCATGGCTTTGGCCATAGGGGAGCACAGGCAACCACTGACCTCATTAGGAGAGATTTCTTGAATGAGGATATTGGACTACCCACTGGGTGGTTCCCATCCTGTGGTAATATTACTTTCAATTATATCCCTGGTAATGTTACCGGAGGTCCTTGTGCCTTTTCTAGACTTACAGTAGCACTCCCAAGAGAGAAACCTACAAGGGATAATCGGAGAGGGAAAAGATCAATTGCCAAACAATTGTCTCCTTACTGTACCTCTGGGTTGCTCCTATTAAGTGCTTGTCTGTCTAATCTAGCTGTGTTGCTGTATTCAGTGTATTCCCTCCTTATTGCAAGCATTTCAGGCATTCTGTCCTAGACCAAGGGACGTTGGACATGAGTACATTGAGTACCTACAGATGAATCATAAGAGGTGAAGTCATATTCATGACTGAAGAGGGGATTGAAAGGGCCTGATTTTGACACTCCATTTTGTTTCCATTGCTAGTTTTTAGTAATGAGAGCTTAGGTATGAGAACTAAATGTATTCCTTGGTTGTTTAGACTATATGTGTATAAACCTGATGTTCTGCCAAGATGAGTGTCCTGATGTTCTGTCCAGATGAGTGTTTAGCAGTTAATTCTGCTAAACTCAGATAATGTCGATTGTTTATGAATACCAAGATGTTTTGTATGTGTCTGAAATTATGTCACTAAACAGTTTAATTTTAGAATACATATATTAGTGATTTTACATTCCATTTTAATAAATGAGCATGCGCTATGGCATATTGTTATGATATATAAACTAATGTTTGTTAATTAAAGATGGAGATTGCTTGATACCATACGAGTGTATGCCTTGTTGAGTGATTCTTCCCAGGAGCGCCTGTTCTGATGCATGAGAGACTCTGGGATGGATTGAGAGGACAGAGGAATAGAGCCAAGAAACCTCCAGATCCTTTCAATGAGTGTTTCAGTTCTTCACACTTTTATTGATTGTTTGAGTATGGTTTATGAGCAACTTCCCAGTGCAGTTCTATTATGTGCCATATTGGTTATAGATACTAAGTTAAACAGATCAGACTTGTTTATGAGTAGTGTTGGTCGAAAAGCTCACTATTCAATTTGACCGCTATTCGGTCGAATAATGCATAATTATTCGGGTGATCGAGCATCGAATTCGAACTCCATTAAAGTCAATGGGGGGAAAATTCGGGTTGTTATTCAGGTCAGTGGAGAGCTTCTACAGCCTATAAATACATTTAAAAAGACATGTCAAGACTCCCCCTGCTCTGCACAACACTGTACAAGTAAAAAAAAAATAAAGAAGTCTTTTTTCTGTTGCTGTCAAGGTTGTTTTATGGGGCGGCCAAGGGAACATGCCGGATTTTACACGGTCTCCGAGTAGAGTCAGAGAGGGACATGAGGGGGTTCCTCTGGTCCAAAAATTAGCCACCAGGTTTCACCGCTCTGTTACAAGCCATACACAGACTTCAGAGTACAGGCAGAGGTCTCTGAGGGGGTTCCTTCTACCTACGATATAGCAAAACCACATGAAAGGGATTGGACTTGGAGAAATCAGTGGGGAAAGAAGACCCTGTTGAGCTGGAGTCTAGTCTGGCATCTAGAGCTGGGTACTGGGAGGAGGAGGAGGTGGGCCCTGAGACGGAGCAAGGAGGGCATTACAATTTAAGACCATCACCTATGCAGTGGGCAGGCAGCAGCAGTAATAGCCGAGATGAGAAGGCAGCAGGCCCTGAGACAGAGTGTGGACAGCATTGTTAACTGCCATCTAGAGCTGGATACTGGACAGGCAGTGGCAGCAGCCACAGCTTGAGGCCATCATCCTTAATTGACAGTGTACAAGGTGTAGCTATTGGGATGAATGAGATTCCCACTGTCCCTACAGTGGCGGTGGGCCCTGAGACGTAGTGTGGATGGCTGTGTTACTCCTCCTGCTCTTACTGCTGGACTGCATTGGGAACTGGCATCTACAGCTGGTTACTGGGCAGGCGGCAGCATCAGTAACAGCAGAAAAAGGAGGAGCTGGGCCCTGAGACGGAGTGTGGACGGCATTAGTAACTGGGTACTAGGCCGGCAGCATCATTTACAGCAAGAGGAGGAGGCGGTGGGCTGAGACGGAGTATGGACAGCATTAGTTTCTGGCATCTAAAGTCAGGTACTGAGGAGGCGGCAGCATCATTTACAAGCAGGAGGAGGAGGCAGTGGGCTCTGAGACGAATCGTGGACTGCATTAGTAGCTTGCATCTAGTGTCTTGCATCTAATGTTTCATTCGCTTTACTACAAAGTCACGTGTCATTTTTTATAAAATCGTTTGTGAATATTTTTAATACATTTTCAAAAGACACCCCTTTAGCAATGCAATGTAAGATATAGATGCAGTAATTGCCGCAGACTGAAAATTTCAGATTACACACTTCGGGGAGTCATTAAAGATGCACTAAATCCAGCTCTAGATGCCAGTTACTAATGCCTTCCACAGTCCGTCCCAGGACCTGCTATTGAGTGAAAGCACATGAAAGGAAACGGGGCTTGACGGAATCAGTGGGGAAAGAAAATCCTATTGAGCTTGAGTATAACCTGGCATCTAGAGCTGGGTATTGGACACTGGGCAGGCACCAGCAGTAATAGCAAGAAGAGTAGGCGGTGGGCCCTGAGTAGTGTGGATGGCATTGTTAACTGGAATCTAGAGCTGGGTAGTGGGAGGAGGAGGCGGTGGGCCCTGAGTCGGAGCAAGGAGGGCATTACCAAAGGCCATCACCTATGTGGACTGTGTGGAAGCAGTAGCTATTGGAGACATGAATGGATGAGCAAGATTCCAATCTGTTCCTACCTACTATAAAGCCAAACCACATGAAAGGGATTGGCTTGGAGGAATTAGCGGGGAAAGAAGACCTTGTTGAGCTGGAGTCTAGTCTGGCATCTAGAGCTGGGTACTGGGATAAGGAGGCGGTGGGCCAAGAAACAGAGCAAGGAGGGCATTATAACAGAAGGCCATCACTTATGTGGACTGTGTAGAAGCAGTAGCTATTGGAGACATGAATGGATGAGCGAGATTCCAATCTGTCTCTACCTACTATATAGCGAAACCACGTGAAAGGGATTGGGCTTGGAGGAATCAGTGGGGAAAGAAGACCCTGTTCAGCTGGAGTCTAGTCTGGCATCTAGAGCTGGGTACTGGGAGGAGGAGGCGCTGGGCCCTGAGACTGAGCAAGGAGGGTATTACAATATAAAGTCATCACCTATGTTGACAGTGTAGAAGCTGTAGCTAGTGGAGACATTGCTTTGTAGGGCACTAACTTTTCCTAACTGCTAGCTGTAACTTTCTAAAATACAGCATGGACAGCCTTGTTAACTGGCATCTAGAGCTGGGTACTGGGCAGGCGGCAGCAGTAACAGAAGGAGGAAGAGGTGGTGGGCTCTGGAACAAAGTGTGGATGGCATTAGTATCTGGCATCTAGAGTTTGGTACTGGGCAGGTGGCAGCATCATTTACAGCAGGAGGAGGAGGCGGTGGGCTCTGAGACGGAGCGGGGACTGCATTGGGAACTGGCATCTACAGCTGGTTACTTCTAGTAAAAACCGGGAATCTCCGGGCTGAAATTAGATTTGCGGAACCTACGCAAAACACTATTAACATGATTGTTTATTCAATTCATGAGAATAATATTGAAATAAATAACAGAAGAGAAGTATTGTACGATTTTCAATAAAATGAATAACTATGAAATTACTAGCGTTATTAAATCAGACTTTCATGCTCGGCGCATCTTTAAAGGTGTATTTCCATGTAATTTATTACCGGGAAACAAAGTCATCGACAAACCCGCGGCCTATATTGTAAACACGGATAAATCGCATCAGCGGGGAAAGCACTGGATTTTTTTTTTTTTTGAAATTGTATGTTTATTGTAAATTTTTTGTTTTAAACAGGGGTACAGAAAAGAAAAAAAGGGGAAATACACAAAGGGGAAATAACAATTAGAAAGCAGAGTATTACTTAGCCAGTGCACAATAGTAAAATAAACAATTTCAACCGTATCTCATAACAAACACATGTTGAGAAACATAAGTGGTGAGGTAATGTGACCTGGGTGGGAGAAGAAACCTGTTAATTAGTTTTGGACAAGTTAGAGTAATAAAGATCCCAAGCTTCCCAGATCATGTCAAACTTGTCTATTGTATTCCTAATGAGTGCTGTGAGATACTCCATTAGGCGGATCTCTTGGACACGTCCAAGAAAGTCTTCCATTGAGGGAGGCCAACACTCCGCACTGACTGACTGCTACCGCCACAGCCTCCGTGAACCCCTGCACCACTACTTCCCGGGCAGGTAGGCTGCTGCGAAGCATGTGGTCTACCCCGGGCACATTTGGCTCCCGATGTCCTCCTCAACGGTTTCTGGGTCAGGAGCCTGACCGCTTGCAACACCACCTTCCGTGCCACTCTCCTCATCATTACTTGCCCACCTAGCTGAGAAAACGGCAGATGTCTCCTCCAGATCTTGGCTGGGCAGTAGCTGCTGACTGTCCTCTACTAGCTCGTCCTCGCTGTATAGTGGAGCTGAGCCCACAGCATACACTACTTCTGTGGCTGAGGGAACAGCAAAGGACAGAGGAAAGTTGAGGACAGGTTAGGGCACAGAGTCTGCTCCCAGGCCATGCCAACTAAATAATTGTGTCTGAGGAACCCACCGACTGTTGGCTGGGGGTGTCTGATGTCACTTGGGATGAAGTGGATGACCGAGTTAACCAATCAAGAATCGCTGGGTTGCTGGTCAAGACACGACCGCTAGATGACACTGGGAGCTCAGGCCTCTCGCTGCGACTCCTGCTGATATGCCCCCTTACTCTGCTGCGACCTCTGCCTGCGCCAAAAACATTTAGGCCTCTGCCACTCCTCTGTGCATGGCCTGCCACTTCTCTGTCTGACATACTTTTACTTGAACTAAATAAATAAAAAGCAAATTAAAACACACCTGAAAGCGACGAATATATTTTTATTTTTGTACAGAAATAGGCCACTAAAAGCTTTTACCACAAATAACTGCAACAGTGAAGTGCGTATATATTTTTCTGGATATATAAATTGATGGAATGACAGAGCTGTATAATTGCTATTTGGATCCCCAAAAAACCTTTCCCTGCCTTTGTAAATCACTTTTCTAGCACTGTCCCTAGCGCCTTCTGACGTCTCTCACTGCACTAAGATGCTGTGAAATGATTCCTCCCTATCCTTTCCCTGCACTTGTAAATTGCTTTTCTAGCACTGTCCCTAGTGCCTTCTGACGTCTCTCCCTGCACTAAGATGCTGTGAAATGATTCCTCCCTATCATTTCCCTGCACTTATAAATCGTTTTTTCAGTTTTTTTCTTACAATGAGGTTTCTCCTAACACTCTCCCTAGCGCCTGCACAGGTCTCTCCCTGCACTCAGAACTCTGTAAAATAATTTTATCCAAAATGGCTGAGGCTATTTAAAGGGGTGCGACATCACAGGACTGGCTGGCTGCTGATTGGCTGCATGCATGGCATTATGGGTCATCCCGCCTTCCCCGAGTTCCTTGCCCCATGTCCTCACAGGTGTAGCCGCCATTTTATAAAAAAATTGCGATTCGTTACCACGAATCATGGGGAAATTCAGATTTGTTGCTAATCAAATTTTTTCTGAAATTCGGATCGAATTCCACTTCGTCAGCTTCGATTGGCTCATCTCTAGATGAGACCTTAGTGAATAGTGAGTGATATAAATCAGTACCATTGTACTTAGGCTACCATTGCCTGAGGCTAGCCTCCACTGAGGACATCTTCTTTAGACACACTTTTCTGGATTTGATTCCATGTCTGATTCTGGATGAACTTGTTTTGCTTCCTTGCAATTGCTTATCAATGTGACCTCTCCCAGGGAAACAAGAGGAGTCAGTGTACCTGAGTGCCCAAGCCATGAGGTATGTGCACTATTGCAGTCTGCAGCACACGGTAATAGTAAGTCCCCAGCCCGGGATTCTGCCAAGCTGGACGCATATTCTTGTAAGGTGTCTGCTTCACAAGGTAATGGTAAATCCCCAGCTCGAGATCCTGCCAAGCTAGACACATATTCCGGTACACTGTCGGTATTGCTGATACAGCACAGATGGGGAGGAGGGACAGCAGAAGGCATGCAAAGGGATTGGCAGGCATACTTCCCAGACCGATGAAATATGTGTAGTCGTATGATGTGGTGATGGCTACAGGTAGTGTATCTGGTAATATAGATATATAGATAATATAGTATATTCAATGTGACAGGTCTCAGTATTATGTCTTAGTATATTTTTTGTTCATTTACAACAATATTCCTGAGTTTCTAAAATGCCCAATAGGCCTGACAAAGGCTTCTCCTGGAAGTGACGTGCTGATTTTAATGCATGTGCCCTAAGTATCCTTACGAGACAGGCGGATTCCAAGGCCTACTAACCTACAGCTGGGAGTGTCTGCAATCAAGAAATACTTCAAATAAAGGCACAGAGTGCCCATGCCTATGATGGGCTTGACTGATGGATCGCTTGGGCATAAATCTTATAAGTCTATAATATTGGACTTTTCCACCACAATCATGAAAATTATGGACTGTTTAAGAAAGCACAATAGACTGCGGGGAACCACTTAAATTGCCTTTCTCTTTTTAACATATCAGAAACCTAATTCAAACTTCCAAAGAAAGTTTTATTGTATATGCTAATAACTGAAGAACTGAGAATAATGAATGGAATCCAGACATAAACAATCATTGTTTTAGTGTGGCTAATGCTTCGATAGCCACAAGCGAGGGTCTGTTGCACCCAAAGATTGTTTATGAATATGTAAATAGATATGTATATGTATATAGAGGTATATATATATATATACATATATGTATGTATTGGTATGTGTGCGGGGATATATGTATATAGTACACTGTAGGAGATATCCCAATAGTTAGACTGTATCTAAGTAGCATGAAACAATACAGGAATGCAGGGCTACAAATGTGAGGTTTAAATATTAAACCTGTTTTAACTTGATCTGGCCATATGGCCCTCCTAGGGGGTCTCCAAGTCCAGGACTTCACAGAAGTAACAAACAGATGATAAAACAGATCTCCAGTAGAGCCTTCAAGGGGAAATAAATCCATCAAGCCTGAGTCAGCAGAAGATTGAGGCATGATTGAACAGTTGGGCTGGGGTGATGACCCAGCTGGACCTTTATTGACCCCTAAACATAGACTCCAGCTAGAGATTCATATATCAGATTTAGTGGGGAGGTCTATCAAATTACATTAACCAATCCCAATCTAGTGGGGTGTGTGTCAACTGATGGTCATCGTACAGGACACACGCACTAACCAATCCAAGAACCTCATGGATACCTAATGGGAGTTAACTGCACTTTTTACATTTTTACTAATGTATAAATGGGAACAAAGAGAATTTAGGTCTCTTGCTCTCTTGGCTTGCTTGCTGGCTCTCCTTGTCTCCTGAGGGTCTCCTTAGGTAAGCTGGTGTGGAGCCCTCTTCTGAAGGAAGTAGGCTCCTGAGGTACCCATTAACCTCTTAGCAGAAAGCCAGAAGATATACCTGATTGTAGTCTTATGGGTGTCTATAGTATTACTGTATTACTTTGCCATTTTGTAATTACTGTATATTGTACCAAGCAGTAACTAGATTATTACAGGGGTTACTACTAATAACCTTATGTCCATGTGATATATATATATATATATATATATATATATATATCATTGATTGAAGCTCCTATGTTTAGATATCAGACAATATTGCTTTGTACTTTGTTTCACCTTGTTTTCTTAAATAAACTGTTTGAGTGACCAGCTTTAATTTGTGTATGAACCTTCTTTTATTGAATATCTATATGCATTAATAGGGGATATAATTTCCATATTTAGGCAGATAAATATTCCAAAAAAATCAACAAGCCCCCCCTTCCCAAGGAAAAAGTTATGCATACACATGAGAGTGGATACAGATATTGATAAATTATGGAGAGACAGAGAAGCGGGGGATCAAAGAGGAGGGGACCCAGAAAACGAGCAGCCCAGAGAAAAAGAGAACCAGGAATGGATAAAGCAGGAACTGAGCAAAACACCCATTACATGTTTTTGGGAAGACACAACTCCCAATTGGTTAGATTTTCTTTGTTGAACTTCACTCTTACCTTCCTCTTAGCACATTTGATAAGCAATATTCTTCAGTATCCAATATATCTGCAAAAATGCATATAAAAGGTAATAAAGCTGCACTCCATCCTTACTTATTGCTTATTCTGATTTCACTGCACACTGTTATCTTTTGACAGTGTGCATTAGAAGCTGTAGAAAGTCTTATACAGCTCCCCCCCCCCATTGCTTTGATAATGGACATTCAGTGTCATCTAGGCTGTGGCTCCCCAGCCTGACTGTCTCTTGTTCCCCCTTTCAATTGCTGAGGTTCAGTTATTTTAGTGGTGGAGGCATCAAAAGGGGATGTTTCTTAGTGGGATAACATCTGGCTGAATGCTGTGGTGTTTTCAGTAATCTATGTACAGCACCCTGCTGGCCCCTCCAACCGATTGTGATCTGCTTGCATTGCTCAGAGAAGCACAGAAGTGATGACGTTGATGGGTCAAAAAAAAAAAAGTATGTGATGAAAATGGAAAGGTTTAATTACCAAGATCAAATGTTGAGGAGGAGGAGGATTGATGAGGAGGTCAAGGAGAAAGCACAAGGGGAGGTCAAATATTTGCAGATTAAATGTAATCTTTAACACTGTTTCTACTGACATCATAGAATATAAAAGGAAACTTTTCTAAAGGTCCCCTTCTATACAGCCATCATCTGACGATTTACCTCCATCAGGCTTCTTTTTTCTAGTTTTTTTTTATTAGTTTGACTTGCTGTGTGATACTGCAGATCAAACATTGTGAATTGTTGCATGTGCACGTCTTGCACATCTCACAGGAAACTGGTACAGGCAGAACTAAAGCGGAAGTGAAGATTATCACCAATGACTTTGTTAGAGGTGACAGATAACTTTGAGAAAATAGTACGAAGACCTCAATTCTGCACACAGCTGAATGGACATCAAAATATGCAACGTGTCCAAAATAAAAAGATAAAGGTAACACACATAAAGGGAGATTTTCAGCATTAAAAATTAACACTTTACAGATAGACATCATGACGGCTCCTCCCTGCACATTGCATCTTGTGGTTAAATAGCTCTGCCTCAACCACAGGCAGAAGAAATCAAACAGCAGCATGGTGTAAAAGATGACTTTTTGCTGAGGGGAGAAGCTGCACCCTGGTAGGAAAATTTACACTGATTGGGGTAAGGAAGCTTCATCCAAAGACAAAGATCAAAAAATCTTCAGCAAGTTTATCACAGGACATCAAAGGTGGCATCATGGGCGACAGCACAAAGAAGTCAAACTCCAAAAAATTTAGTGAGTATTGATGATCTGCAATATTTGGTGGTTTAGTTGCTGAATGTCTCGCTGACCTTTATTCTTAAAACTTTGACAAGCCTTTTTATAGGCTCCAGTGACCCATAAGTGATGTTTTAGTAGTTGGTCCACCTTGATGGGCTGAATCTAGCTTTTATGTCTTGGATCTGGCTTGGATGATCCATAAGTCCTTGCATTATTCATGCCCATGTCTGTGTTTTCCAGATGTGCATGTTGACAAAATTTTTTACTGGATATGGGTATTTTGTTGTATGAAAATGTATTTCAAAGGCAACCCCCACTCTTAATTATTTTGCTAGGTCACACCTATGTTTAAATAAAAAACATGCTGCACTTTTGTACAAATACATGTATTAAGCACGACCTAATGCAATGCACAAAAACATTTACATTATACAATTTTCATCAGCTAGACTTTTAAAATCTATTAGCAGGTAGGTAGTTTGTGGTCAGAAGACTAAATACGGTAAGTATCTTCAGCCATGAATCTTCAGCCCCGCCAGATTGTACTTTTTTTTTTGCAGTATACATTTATAGCTTAGTCTAGAATCCTGGTATGTACTAACTCAAGGCAGGCAAAGATGGATCGAGAAGAAGCCATTGTGCATGCTTGCATGTTATGGCAAAGCTACAGCATCCAGGTGAGCTCTCTAGATCTCTAGTGAATATTTCTCTCTTTGTACATAGAAAAAATATTTTTTAAATACCTTATTAAAATGCATAAAAAATGTTCATAAATGGGCAGCACAGTGTCTCAGAGGTTAGCTCTGGCCTTTGCAGCACTAGGTCCCCGGTTTGAATTTCAGCCAGGGCATTACCTGCATGGAGTTTGCAGGTGTTCCCTGTCTTTGTGTGGGTTTCCTCCAGGTACTCTGGTTTCCTCCCACATTCCGAAAACATGCAGTTAGGTTAATTGACTTCCTATCAAATATGACCTTGAAGTAATGACCTATGACTATGGTAGGAACATTAGATTGTGAGCCATTTTGATTGACAGCTAATGACATGACTATGGACTTTGTAAAGCGCTGAATATTATGTCATCTAAATACTGTGTAATATTATTGCAGAAATGTAAGTCTCAAATACCTGTAACAGCATAGACATTATCATGAAGGGGTTCTCGGGTCACAGTGATAACCACTAACTATGCTAACCATATTTTTCCATTCCTATGGAATTTTAAAAAAGCAAAGAACAAAGAATGCTAACCAACTTTAAGCAACCATAACCCATTATTCAGTGATCTCACAAAAAATGAAATCTCATTTGTTGCCATGTGTCACATCTTTTTGAACTTAATCTCTACTTTCGCCATTGTTTGATCTTTGCTTTTGAGAACGCTACTTGCATTATCTTTTTGGTTCAATGCTTTGAATTACTGTCTGAGAACTTATATGAGAAATTATAACAAAAGCTGAAAAGAAATTTATTTTAATAGTTGAAAATATAGACAGAAATCTGGGTAATGATCAGAATCAATGTAAATGCAGCTTTTATTCATAGAAACTACCACAGCTTGGTAAAACATATTGATTGCCTTCCTTTAAACCCCTATATTCAGCTGTGTCATGCAAAATGTGACTGTGAGTCCTGTCCTGATTTGTGTAATCTCTTCTTTCCTGAAACCCTCAGTGTGTGCTCTTAGCAATGTACATTTGTATTGTAAAGCCCCTGGGGACACGGTACTGATTTCATTCTCCTTGTCTTGACTATTTTATTTTTATCACATGCAGAGCTGCAACTTTATCTGTCTTCAGCTGTGTTTAGAACAAATATTGAACAAGATCTGTAGCTGTGTATGTGTAGCACATTTAATGTACTCAAAGGTATAGAAAGACTTTTATATTTGATTTTGGCTATTTGTATGACAGCATTTTGCTGCAGCAAAACAGAATTCTACAAAACTGTGATGGTGCCCATAGACAGTGGATGACAATATTCTCAATTGCTATTTTTTTTCGAGTTATGGAATGATGATCAATTGTTTGTGGGGCAGCACATGGCAGCAAAATGACCGGACAAGTAAGAAGACCCTATTACTAGTTAGCCCAGAGGCTAATTTTTGTGATCTACACTCCTCCTCCTTCATTGCCCAAGTGACTAAAATTCCACTGCTTAAAGAAGTAACTGGTCAAGAAGGCATGGGGGCCTTCAGAACAGATATATGTCTGACTGTGTTCCAATACCTATAGCCAGGTATATATTTAAAAAAAAACCTTCCTGGACCATACAAAAGTATTTAAATATGTACTGGTGTCAGAAGTTTAAACAAGTCAGGTGCTTTTATAGTCTATTTTCCTAAAGAATGTGACTCTGAGAGCTATATTGGCTTTGATAAAGGAGGAACCATAAAAATGTATCAATATCACCTGTTATTTTATGTGCCATGATATATATCAAGAGATGTGCTATGTTTTAACTAAATGCCAGAACCATGTGCATACATTTTTCAAACTTAAACTTGTTGTTGGTGAACCAGAAAAGAATAAAGCTTAGCTACTATATTGTAGAAAATACTTCTTGGCCAGCTTTTCACAAGTTGTCTGTCAACTAATGTTCAATAAATGGTAATCTACCCCTTCTGCCTCCAGAACCTTTAAATTGTTCTTTTACTGAATGGAATTAATACCTATTTTGGGGCCTTGGTGGGTGGGAAGGGCATGGCCAGATTCAGCTTTACAGAAAACCATTATTTATGTCTATAACTTCAGCTGCCTATATCACTATTTTATACTTTTTGTAAGTACAAGTTTTTCAAGTGACAAGCTCTCCTACCTACCTAACTTGGTCAGCACCACCAACATTGGGCATGTTGGTAAACTATCCTGAAGCCTTCCCATGTTTGGTCAAATTATCCCAGGAGGCTTCAGGACTGTCTACCAGCAATCTAGATCTCAGCAGGAGGGCCAAATGTGGGAAGCAGGAAGAAAACCAGTTTAAGCAAACACTAATCAGAAGAGTGGGCTTGTAACTATGTTTTCCAAAAAAAAAATGACCATCAAAGTTCAGGAGCATATAGTCTGCCATTTTCCTCTGAAGGTGAAAGGTCCATTTTAAATTGATTAGAAAATTCTGCAATTCTTTAACCTAAAACCAAGCCTAAGGGAAATGTTACAAAAAGCTATATTTGATCACTTAAACCATAAATTGAAGTTTGTGGTTTAGGGTGTACACTGCTGAGAAAGACGATTTCTCACTTCCTCATTTCAAGAAGTGTAAGAGGTTTTATCATTACTCTGTTCTCACACACCCAGGACATTGTAAGGGATGGCATGTTCCCATTTTCATTCGCCACTATCCACTTTTAAGATAAGCTACATCCAGCACAATGATTACCCTGCTTTACTACATGTCACATTTTAATTTCACAGCTGTTATGTGTGGTTGATTTGAATGGACAGGCCTGGGTTCCAGGGGCCTGTCTGTAGATAAGTTGTATTGATGCTTTTGGTTTTCAGTAGCAACCAACAGAACCCTTACTGCATGGCAAATGTCTATGCATGAATGAATTAAATGCTTGAGTGTATGCATGGGAGTGTTCTCATTCCCACCTGGCCCATCAAGATGGCCAAAGATCCTAATGAGCGAGTTTAGTTCCACTCTAAGGAAATTAATTTTCTGTTCCAAAGAAAATGGTCTCAACAGACACGAATGGTAATTCCTACCTTGGCTTTCAATTTCTTTACTGATAACCCAACTCTGTGTTCCTCTTCAATATTTACTCATTTTTTTTTGTCTGGTGAAACTTTTGTCTACAGAATGAGAAGTAAGAAGAGACCTCTCTAATAAAGTACAGTTGGAGCTCCAACACTTCCCCATTCTATTCAAAGCCTTTTAGTTGGTCTTTGGTAAATATGTAAAAAAACAGAGGTGGTCATTTAAAAAGCAGCAGAATGGCGCACATTATTGCACATTATTAAAAAAATGCACATTTATACAGCCCAGCAAAGTGCCAGTCAGTACATTTAAAGTTAACACAGAATATTCAGATGAACTATGCTCCTTCAATTACAGCACTCATTTTACTGCATTGAGGAAAAAGTATTTTGAGGGTCTTTGCCAGCCAAACACAGAAGCTTGTTTTATATGAATTAGATGGGCAGCAATGGGTGTAGCAAAGCACAATGTAACAAAGAGTGTATAGCAATATCTAATCTGCCCCCCTGGTCTTTTGTTTATTCTCAACCCACTGAATTAAAGCTGAAAGTCTGCAGTTTAACTGCATCTGAGTTGTTTCATTTAAAATTAATTGTGGTAATGTACAAAACCAAAATTAGAAAAAAAGTTGTCTGTCCAAATATGTATGGACCTAACTGTATATCAGGCATATTTCCAACTGAAATTGCTGCTTCAGGCATTGTAAACAAGGCAATTCAGGGTATCTTCACATCATGTCAGCTGTCCTATTGTGCACCTTTGGGTCTGAAATCTCAGCATGCTTTGGTTTGTAAATATATTCACCTATCTTCCATAGCTTAAAGTACAGCAATGCAGTCTTCAAACTTCTAGCTACACTATTGGGTTATTGCTATAATGGTGACAATTAGTGAAGCTGGGGGATGACCTGGGACTATGGGTCAATATTTGCACACCAGACACTGTGGGATTTAGAATACTCATGGTACTGAATTTAAGGTACCTAAATTTACCGGAAGTTATCTTACATACTTATGCCTACAGGGGCCTGCCGGGTATGTGCTGTCACACTGTGCAATGCTGTGGTTTAGTATTTTCAACCTAATGCAAAATATTGCCAAGCATTTGTGTATATTGTCATGCTATGTAGCATCAGTTCTATGAGAGAAGTTGGACTGTGTGTCTACTAAGGATGAGCGAACAAGATTTGTAAGTTCGATCTCGCGGCGAATCGAGCCTTTCTCGTTTTCCGAACATTTAAGCATGAACAGCCTTGTAATTCGCCATGAGGTCGTGTTCTCTCCGAACAAACAAGGGAAAATGCAGGGGGCCGGAATGGTAAATATTCTTGGCGGGAATGGCGTGGCTTGGAACGAATCATTTGCTCCCAGGATGCACAGCGAGGCCCAGCAGCCCAATCAGCAGAGATATCAGAACAGGCATATGTACAGGGAAGGAGGGAGGGGTTAGTCACTCAATCTTGTGTTCTGTGTGAGGTAAAGAAGCAGGGAAAAAAGTGAATTGTGACAGGGACAGGTTAGGAGCCTTCTGTATATCTTGAAATATACAGATTGTGCAGTTTTTCCTGCTACCTCTTGCTAGTTATCAGAAAAGGCAGAAACATTTCTGTCCTACACTCCAAAAAACTATTTCAATGTGATACCTCTTGCAATCTATCAAAAAAGCCAGAAAAATTTCTGTATTTCTCTCAAAAAAAATACAGATATTTTATTCTGATCCCACTTGCTTTCTATCAAAAACGCCAGAAAAATTTCTGTATTTCTTTCAAAATAATAAAGATATTTTATTCTGATCACACTTGATATTCATAAGAAAGCCAGGAAAATGTCTGTATTTCTCATAAACAAAATTCAGATATTTTATTCTGATCTTACTTGCTATCTAACAAAAAAGCCAGAAAAATGTATATTTCTCTCAAAAAATACAGATATTTCATTCTAATAGCACTTGCTATCTATCAAAATAAGCCAGAAAGTTTTCTGTATTTCTCTCAAAAAAATACAGAAATTTTTGCTGGTCCCAATTGCTATCGAAAAATCCAGAACAATTTCTGTATTTCTCTAAAAAAAAAGATATTTTATTCTGATAGCACTTGCTATCTATAAAAAAAAGCCTGAACAATTTCTGTATTTCTCTAAAAAAAAAAGATATTTTATTCTGATCCCACTTGCTATCAAAAAAGCTAGAACAATGTCTGTATTGTTCTTAAAAAACTACAGCTATTTTTTTCTGATCCCACTTGCTATAAAAAAAGCCAAAAAGAAATTCTGTATTTCTCTCAAAAAAATACAGATATTTTATTCTGGTCCCACTTCATATCTATCAAAAAACCCAGAAAAAAATTCTGTATTTCTCTCAAAAATATACAGAATATTTTATTCTGATAGCACTTGCTATAAATAAAAAAAAAGCCAGAAAAATGTCTGTATTTCTCTCAATATTATAAAGATATTTTATTCTGATCCCACTTGCTATCAAAAAATCCAGACAAAAATTATGTATTGCTCTACAAAAAAATAAAGATATTTTATTCTGATCCCCTTGCTATCAAAAAAAGCCAGAAAGTTTTCTTTATTTCTCTCCAAAAATACAGTTATATTATTCTGGTCCCAATTGCTATCAAAAAAGCTAGAAAAAGTTCTGTATTTCTCTAAAAAAAAAAAAACAGATATTTTATTCTGATAGAACTTGCTATCAAAAAAGCCAGACAAATTTCCATACTTCTCTCAAAAAATAAATAAAAAAGTTTTTGTTCTGGTCCCAATTACTATCAAAAAGGCCAGAAAAAAACAATTTCTGTATTTCTCTATAAAAAACAGATATTTTATTCTGATAGCACTTGCTATCCATCAAAAAAGCCAGAAAAATGTCTGTATTTCTCTCAAAAATATAAAGATATTTTATTGTGATCCCACTTGCAATCAACAAGGCCAGAAAAAAATTATGTATTGCTCTACAAAAAATACAGATATTTTAATATGATCGCACTTGCTATCTATCAAAAATGTATGTATTTCACACAAAAAATACAGATATGTTATTTTGATCACACCTGCTATCAAAAAAGCCAAAACAAATTCTGTATTTCTCTCAAAAAACTACATATTTTATTCTGGTCCCACTTGCTATCTATAAAAAAAGCCAGAAAAATGTCTGTATTACTCTCAAAAATATATGGATATTTTAATCTGATGCCACTTGCTATCAAACAAATACAGATATTTTATTCTGGTCCCAACTGGTATAAAAAAATACAGATATTTTATTCTGACCCCACTTGCTTATCTATCAAAAAAACAGAAACATTTCTGAATTTCTCTAAAAAAACTGATATTTTATTGAGATAGCACCTGCCATCTATCAAAAAAGCCAGAAAGTTTTCAGCATTTCTCTCAAAAAAATAAAGATATTTTATTCTGATCCCACTTGCTATCAAAAAAGCCAGAAAAATTCCTGTATTTCTCTAAAAAATAGAGATATTTTATTCGGATAGCACTTGCTATCTTTTAGAAAAGCCAGAAAAATTTCTGTATTGCTCTCAAAAATACAGATGTTATCTGATCTGATCCCACTTGCAATAAAAAAAGCCAAAAACATTTCTTTATTTCTGTTAAAAAAATATTTTATTCTGGTCCCACCTTCTATCTATCAAAAAAGTCAGAAAAATGTCTGTATTTCTCTCAAAAATATACAGATATTTTATTTTGGTCCCACTGCTTATCAAAAATGCCAGAAAAGTGTCTGTATTTCTCCTAAAAATATACAGATATTTTATTCTGATCACCCATGCTATCTATCAAAAAAGCCATACAAATTTCTGTATTTCTCTCAAAGAAATACTGATACTTTATTATGATAGCACTTTCTATGAAAAAAGCCAGAAAAATTTCTGTATTTCCCCTTAAAAAATACAGATATTTTACTCTGGTTCCAATTGCTATCAAAAAAAGCCAAAAAGTTTTCCGTATTTCTCTCAAAAAATGCAGATATTTTAATCTGGTCCCAATTGCTATCAAAAAAGCCAGAAAAAATTCTGATTTTTCCCCCAAAAACTACAGATATTTTATTCTGATTCCACTTGCTATCAAAAAAACCAAAGACAATTCTGAATTTCTCTCAAAAAAATACAGATATTTTATTCTGGTCACACTTGCTATCTATCAAAACTGTAGGTATTTCTCTCAAAAAAATAAAGATATTTTATTCTGGTCCCACTTCCTATCTATCAAAAAAAAGCCAGAAAGTTTTCTATATTTCTATCAAAAAATACAGATTTTTTTTCAGGTCCCAATTGCTATCTATCAAAAAAGCCAATCAAAGTTCTGTATTTCTTTAAAAAACATATTTTATTCTGATAGCATTTCTCTCAAAAATATACAGATATTTTATTTAAAGTTTCTGTATTTCTCCCAAAAAAATAAAGTTATTTTATTCTGATCCCACTTGATATCTATCAAAAAAGCCAGAAAAATTTCTGTATTGCTCTCAAAAAATACAGATATGTTATTCTGATCCCACTTGCAATCAAAAAAGCCAGAAATTTTTCTGTACTTCTTTTTAAAAAAAAAGATGTTTTATTCTGATCCCACTTGCTATCAAAAAAGCCAAAAAAAATCTGTATTTCTCTCCAAAAAATTTAGATATTTTATGCTGATAGCAGTTGCTATCTATCAAAAAAAGCCAGAAAAATGTCTGTATTTCTCTCAAAAAATAAAGATATTTTATTTTGATCCCATTTGCTATTAAAATAGCCAGAAAGTTTTCTGTATTTCTCTCAATAAATACAGATATTTTATTCTGGTCTCAATTATTATCTATCAAAAAAGCCAAACAAATTTCTGTATTTTTCTAAAACAAAACAACACATGTTTTATTCTGATCCCATTTGCTATCAGAAAGCCAGAAAAAATTATGTATTTCTCTCAAACAATACAGATATTTTATTCTTAAAGCACTTGCTATCAGAAAAGTCAGAAATATGTCTGTATTTCTCTAAAAAAAAAAACAGATATGTTATTCTGATCCCACGTGCTATCAAAAAAGCCAAAAAAATTCTGTATTTTTCTCAAAACAATACAGATATTTTATTCTGGTCCCAATTGCTATCTATCAATAAAGCCAAACATATTTCTGTATTTCTCTAAATAAAAAAACATATTTTATTCTGATAGCATTTGCTATCTATCAAAAAAGCCAAAACATTTTCTGTATTTCTCTAAAAAATATACAGATATTTTATTCAGATAGCAGTTGCTATCTTAGAAAAGCCAGAAAAATTTCTGTATTGCTCTATTAAATACAGATGTTATTCTGATCAACCTTGCAATCAAAAAAGCCAAAAACATTTCTATATTTCTCTTAAAAAAATTTTTTATTATTCTGGTTTCACCTTCTATCAAAAAACCCAGAAAAATATCTGTATTTCTCTCAAAAATATACAGATATTTCATTTTGGTCCCACTGGCTATGAAAAAAGCCAGAAAAGAGTCTGTATTTCCCCTTAAAAAATACAGATATTTTACTCTGGTACCAATTCCTATAAAAAAAAGCCAAAAAGTTTTCTGTATTTCTCTCAAAAAATACAAATATTTTAATCGGGTCCCAATTGCTAAAAAAAAAGCCAGAAAAATGTCTGTATTTCCCCCAAAAAACACAGATATTTTATCCTGATCCCACTTGCTATCAAAAAAAACAAAAACAATTTCTCTAAAAAAAATACAGATATTTTATTCTGGTCACACTTGCTATCTATCAAAAGTGTCTGTATTTCTCTCAAAAAAATAAAGATATTTTATTCTGGCCCCACTTCCTATCAATCAAAAAAAGCCAGAAAGTTTTCTGTATTTCTATCAAAAAATATACCAATATTTTATTCTGATCACACTTGCTATCAAAAAAGCCGGAAAAATTCTAGTATTTCTCTCAAAAAAATAAAGATATTTTATTCTGATCAAACATGCTATCAAAGCAAGCCAGAAAGTTTTCTGAATTTCTCTCAAAAAATACAGATTTTTTATTCTAATCCCAATTGCTATCTTTAAAAAAAAAAGAAAAAAAATGACTGTACTTCTCTAAAAAAAAACAGACTTTTTATTCTGATAGCACTTGCTATCAAAAAAGCCAAAAAAAATTCTATATTTCTCTCAAAAAAATAAAGATATTTTTTCTGATCCCACTTGCTATCAAAAAGCCAGAAAAAAATTCTATATATCTCTCAAAAAATACAGATATTTTATTCTTAAAGCACTTGCTTCAAAAAAGTCAGAAAAATGTATTTCTCGCAAAAAAAAATACAGATATTTTATTCTGGTCTCACTAGCCATCTATCAAAAATGTCTGTATTTCTCACAAAAATATACAGATATTTTATTCTGATCCAACTTGCTATCAATCAAAAAAGCCAGAAATATTTCTGTACGTCTCTGAAACAAACACAGATATTTTATTATGATAGCACTTGCTATTAAAAAAAAGCCAGAAAAAATTCTGTATTTCCCCTTAAAAAATACAAATATTTTACTCTGGTCCCAATTGCAATCTATCAAAAAAGCCTTAAAAATTTCTGAATTTCTTTAAAAAAAAACAGATATTTTATTCTGATAGCACCTGTTATCTATGGTGCTAAAAATTGTTAAAAATTAAAAGTGTTAAAAATTATGTATGTCTCTCAAAAAAAATAAAGATATTTTATTATGATCCCACTTGCTATCAAAATAGCCAGAAAAGTTCCATTATTTCTCTAAAAAAATATAGATATTTTATTCTGATAGCACTTGCTATCAAAATAGCCAGAAAGATTTCTGTATTTCTCTCAAAAAATACAGATATTTTATTTTGGTCCCAATTGCTATCAAAAAAGCCAAATTTCTATATTCCTCTAAAAAAAACATATTTTATTCTGATAGCATTTGCTATCTATCAAAAAAGCCAGAAAATTTTCTGTTTTTCTCTCAAAAAATACAGATATTTTATTCTGGCCTCACTTGCTATCTATCAAAATTGTCTGTATTTCTCTCAAAAACATACAGATATTTTATTCTGATCCCACTTGCTATCTATCAAAAAAGCCAGAAAAATTTATGTATTTCTCTCAAACAAATACAGATATTTTAATATGATAGCACTTGCTATCAAAAAAAGCCGAACAAATTTCTGTATTTCCCCTTAAAAATAGAGATATTTTACTCTGGTCCCAATTGCAATCCATCACAAAAGGCTGAAAAGTTCCTGTATTTCTATCAAAAAAATTACAGATATTTTATTCGGATAGCACTTGCTATCTATCAAAAAAAGCAAGAAAAATTTCCGTATTTCTCTCAAAAAAATACAGATATTTTATTCTGGTCTTACTTGCTATCTATCAAAAATGTCTGTATTTCTCTCAAAAATATACAGATATTTTACTCTGATCCCACTTGCTATCTATCAAAAAAGACAGAAAAAATTCTGTATTTCTCTCAAACAAATATAGATATTTTATTATGATAGTACTTGCTATCAAAAAATGCCAGACATATTTCTGTATTTCCCCTTAAAAAATACATATATTTTACTGTGGTCCCAATTGCAATCTATCAAAAAATCCTGAAAAATGTTTGAATTCCTTAAAAAAAAAGATATTTTACTCCAATAGCACCTGTTATCCCTCAAAAAAGCCAGAAAAATTTCTGTATGTTTCTCAAAAAAATAAAGATATTTTATTCTGATCCCACTTGCTATCAAAATAGCCAGAAATGTTCCTGTATTCCTCCCACAAAAATTTTGATATTTTATTCTGATAGCACTTGCTATCAAAAAAGCCAGAAAGTTTTCTGTATTTCTCTCAAAAAATACAGATATTTTATTTTGGTCCCATTTGCTATCAAAAAAGCCAAATTTCTGTATTTCTCTAAAAAAAAAACATATTTTATTCTGATAGCATTTGCTATCAATAAAGCAAGAAAAATTTCTTTATTTCTGGCAAACAAATACAGATATTTTATTCTGGTCCCAATTGCTATCATTTAAAAAAGGCAAAGAAAATTACTGTATTTCTCTAAAAAAAAAAACAGATATGTTATTCTGATAGCACTCTTATTTACCAAAGAAACTGTTAGGTATAGCTGCATTTTTTCCCGAATAAGTAAAAGATGGGAAGTAGATGCAGGAGAAGGCGTGGAATTGTGCAACCTGCCGAATCTGGTAGGGGGCATACTCCCCAGGAACATATAGTAGATATTTTATTCTGATACCACTTGCTATCAAAAAGTCTGTATTGCTCTCAAAAGATACAGATGTTTTATTCTGAAAGCACTTTCTATCTATCAAAAAAGTCAGAAAATTGTCTGTATTTCTCTCTAAAATACATATATCTTATTCTGATCCCACTTGATATCAAAAAAAGCCCAAAAAAATCTGTATTTCTCTCAAAAATATACAGATATTTTATTCTGATCCCACTAGCTATCAAAAAGAAAATTTTCTGTATTTCTCTCAAAAAAAATATATATTTTATTTTGATCCCACTTGCTATGAAAAAAGCCAGAAAAAATCCTGTATTTTTCTCAAATAATACAGATAGTTTATTCTGATAGCACCTGCTATCAAAAAAGCCAGAAAAATTTCCATATTTCTCTCAAAAAAATAAAGATATTTTATTCTGATCCCTTTGCTATCTATCAAAAAAGCCAGAAAAATTCTGTATTGCTGTAAAAAAATACAGATACTTTATTCTGATAGCATTTGCTATCTATCAAAAATGTCAGAAAAATGTCTGTATTTCTCTCAAAAAATACAAATATTTATTCTGATCCCACTTGCTATCAAAAAAGCCAAAAAAATTCTGTATTTCTCTCAAAAAAATTACAGATATTTTTTTTTTCTGGTCACACTTGCGATCTATCAAAAAGCCAGAAAAAGGTCTGTATTTCTCTCAAACAAATACAGATATTTTATTCTGATAGCACTTGCTATCAAAAAAGCCAGAAAAATTTCTGTAATTCCCCTTAAAAAATACATATATTTTACTCTGGTCCCAATTACTATCAAAAAAACCTGAAAAATTTCTGAATTTCTCTAAAAAAAACCCATTTTTTTTTATTCTGATAGCACTTGCTATCAAAAAAGCCAGAAACATTTCTGTATTTCTCTCAATAAAAATACAAATATTTTATTCTGATAGCACTTGCTATCTATAAAAAAAGTCAGAAAAATTTCTATATTTCTCTCACAAAAATAAAGATATTTTATTCTGATCCCACTTGCTATCTATCAAAAAGCCAGAAAAAGGTCTGTATTGCTCTCAAAAAATAAAGATATTTTATTCTGATAGCATTTGCTATCTATCAAAAAAGCCAGAAAAATGTCTGTATTTCTCTCAAACAAATACAGATATTTTATTCTGATAGCACTTGCCATCAAAAAGCCAGAAAAATTTCTGTATTTTCCCTTAAAAAATTCAGATGTTTTACTCTGGTCCCAATTACTATCAAAAAACCTAATACATTTCTGAGTTTCTCTAAAAAAACAGATATTTTATTCTGATACCTGCTATCAAAAAAATTAATAATAATTAAAATAAAAATTATTTGAAAATGTATTAAAATGTATTTCTCTCAATAAAAATACAATTATTTTATTCTGATAGCACTTGCAATCTATCAAAAAAGTCAGAAAATGACATGTAATCTGGCTCAGACGCCATTGTGATTTGGTCTCTGACCTGACCAAGAATAAAGATCCCGATAGGATCTGGGCAGGTGGTTGGAGAGTTTCAGTGCAGCTGAGACAATCTAATAATATCACCCATCACCTGCCAAATTCCTTTTTTATTGGTCGGGAGAGAGGTGTCTGTTTCTATCCTGGTCAGCCAAGGCTGTGCTATAAATGTGACAAATCTTGTCACCTGGCCAACATTTGTACAGTAAAGAAGTGCAATCTGTGCGGTGAAATTGGCCATACAGGGTCAGATTGTGTGAATGTGCGGTGTAACTTGTGTGGTGAACATGGCCATTTCCATAGAGAATGTTCGCAGGCTTATCACAATCTATGTAATGACCCTGCAGATGAGGAGCTGATTACTGCCACAGGGGTGTTAGAGGAAGAAGCTTTAATGTCAGAGATAACCCTGACCGGAGAAGATCCTCAGCCAGAGGTGCAGGAAACCAGAACACACCTGGTGTTCTCTTTAAGTATTGTTTCCAGTAATGTGAACAGTATAAAAAATAAAAGAAGTAGGCAAGCAGTATATGAACACCCGAGATACCTGAATGCAGATGTGTTTTTCCTGCAGGAGACTCGCCTGTCCTCGGTGTAGTCATTACGTGATGCAGAGGCCGAGTGGCAGACTGGACCCTCGTTTTGGTCCCTGGCTGCTGAGCCTTTTGCAGGGGTTGCCATTCTTTTTATTACAAGGGATGTGGTAGATGGGTAGATGTCTGATGTTAGAGGTAACTATACGTGGGAGAAGACTCTGGTTCATTAAAATTTTTTGGAGTCATATCAGAAAGAGTCAGTCTATTCAATGATGTAAAACCCTATCTGTTCTCTTCCCGTCCAGTCATCATGGCTGTGGATTTTAATGTGGCCCTTAGTACAAGTGACAGGTCCTCAGGAAGAACAGGGCGTGGAAATGCCAGGGTCCTCAGCCAAATCAGATCCCAGACTGGGTTATATGATGTGTTCACCTATGGGGGAAGGATGCCAGGTTTCACTTATTTCTCGGGTGAATGGAGGAGTAGAATTGACCTAGCCCTGGTGAGTTGTACAGAAACTGTCACAGATAGGAATGAGAAATTAGTGCCTTATTCTGATCATGTTGCCGTTTATTTTTGTTTGGGGGTTGGTAAGTACCCGGACATGGGTAGGGGACTCTGGAGACTGAACTTGAGCCTTTTAGAGGAGCAGCTTGTACAGGAAGAAGTAGAAAGTCTCCTGCAGAGAGAGATGGATAAGCAGGAATTCTATGAATGTAATGCAGATTGGTGGGAAGATGTCAAGGAGGACATCACTTCTCTAATAAAGAGATTATCAGCCAATATGGGAAAAAGTAAATATAGGCATTACCTGGGATTAAGGAAAGAGTTGGAGTTCCTTTACTCAGATTGGGTGGTGGCAGGGGAAAAGATAACCCGGCTAAAATCTGAAATTAAGCAATATCAGTGCAGCAGATACAACTTCTTAAAGTTTGAAAGAGATTACGGGACCCGGGAACACCAGATCCCTTTGAGAATTGCAGGGATAGAGTGGAGAAGAAACTGATAACTGGTCTCATGGAGTCCCATGAGGTTTTACAGGACTCCCATGCAGGAATCCTAGAAGTTGTAAAAACATACTATGCTGTCTTATTCCAGAAAAAGGATTTAGATAATGAAAGGATGACCAAGTTCTTGGCAACAACTCCAGGTCCTGACACAAATAATTTAGACTTTTCCCCCCTCACAGCAGACATAACGATACCGGAGGTCAAAAAGGCCATAGACAAGTTGTCCCAGAGGAAGGCACCGGGTCCTGATGGCATAACTGCCGAATTTTATAAAAAATGTAGAGATATTCTGGCTCCAATTGGTCTAGGAAATTGTCTGATGCCCCAGTCAATGAGATTGTCATCCTTAGTCCTACTGTCAAAGGGCAAAGAACCAACTGATATTAGGAACTGGAGGCCTATAGCCCTTTTAAATGTCGATAGGAAAGTTCTAGCTAAAATTTTGTTTTCTAGACTGGTTAGTCTTTCCTCATCACTACTGACAAGCAGTTTGGTACAGTGAAAGGACGGAACATCTCTGGAGCTGTCATCTCATTAACGGAGATCTTTGAGAGATGTAAAGTATTTGGCTATGGTAAATATGTTGTCAGTCTCGATCAGGCCAAAGCCTTTGACAGAGTGGACCATGACTACCTATGGGCAACTTTGCTGAAGTATGGCATCCCAGAGCTCTTTGTAGATTGGTTAAAAACTTTATACAGAGAAGCTGAGAGCTTCCCCCTCATCAATGGGTGACACTTTTAGGGTAGAGGCAGGGGTGAGACAAGGTTGCCCCTTGAGCCCACGTCTGTACGTCTTTGCTATCGATCCTTTTCTGAGATCTTTGCAGGAATGTGGATTCCAGGGGGTGATAATTCCCAATAGCCCTCCTCTGACTATGGTAGCATATGCTGATGATGTGACTGCTGTGATATCCACTCCTCGTGAGGCTGCCATGTTATCTGCAGCTATAAGAAATTACTCCCAAGCTTCAGGGTCACTGATCAACCTGGAGAAAAGCAAAGCTCTCTGGACCTTGCAAGGTGATCCTGGCTTTCATCTGGCACAGTTCATGATAGCCTCATCCCAAATCAAGATCCTAAGGGTTACATTTGGTAGAGAAGACAATGCTAGATTAAACTGGGAGGAGAAATTAGAAGCTGGGAATGTAAAAGTTCAATGTTGGAAACATTTCAAGCTGACCTATAGAGAAAGGGTGGCGATGTTAAAGACCTACCTGGTGCCTGTATTTCTCTATGTGTCTGTGTTTTCCCATTGCCTGATAGACTATTATCTGCTAGGCTGTTTAGTTTGTTTTTCCAGCATTTGTGGGGGAATAGGTTAAAATCAATAAAAAGAGGAGTGACTTACCTGCAGACAAAAGAAGGGGGTTTGGACATACTGAATCCGGGGCTATTTTTTGACTCCTTGTTTCTGAAAGCGAATTTTGGGAGCCTGGATACCAAGTTCCGTCCCATGTGGGTATGCAGCGTCAGAGCCTGGATAGAACCCTTTGCAGAATGCTGGTTAAGGGGAAATACACTAAAGAGGGGAAGATGGTCTCATTGTCACCTTCCACTATACCTGCGCACAGGTCTGAAATCTCTGAGGAAATGGGGAATAGAGAAGTCATACCTGGAGAACAGCACAAGAAAACAGCTCTACCATAGTACCTGCAGGTCCTTCTTCTGCTCTCTGCTGGCACTCAGAGACTGTGTCACATTGGCTCTGCAGGAAAGTTTGAAATATCTGAATGGCCATAGATTACCTGCAAAGGTGTTTGATGTCACTTGGTTGTCCTTGCACAGTAAAATGTTTGTTAGGGGAAATGTAATATTTGCAGCTGATAGGAATTGTCCTTTAGGTTGTCCCCAAGAAGAGTCTTTGAAGCATTTCATGGTGGATTGTGCGGGGAGTTGTCAGGTTTGGGAAGGAGTGGTGGGAAGGCTTAAAATTCAGAGGCTGAAACTTTTGAGTTACTCGGACGAGGTGTATGGGGTCCCCCAGACAATTCCCAATGTAAACCAAGAAACAATCTATATCATAATATCTGTGGTGAAATATTATCATTGGCATGCAAGGACCAGGGTGGCCATGTGCAATGAATTGTTTGTTCCTGGGAAGGTGATAGATTTCATTATGTCTGAGCTCAGATGGATCAAATCATTAGAGATCAGGAAATGCAGGAAAAATACTGAATTGTGGAAAAATGTGAACCTCTGAATTCTGCTCCAGGAAAACATTCTGATTTTATTGTTTCTTTATTACAGCCAAGAATGGTGGGACTTTGATTTTGTTCTAGAAGTATTTGTGTGCGGAGTTTTGTAAATGTTGTGATATGTTGTATTTTATTCTGTTTGTTTTTACAATAAAAATATCCAGACTCTGTCATTGTGCCACTCTGTGGCCTCCTGATGCTGCCACCACCTCTAGACTCTGTAATTGTGCCACTCTGTGGTCTCCTGATGCTGCTGCCATCTCCACACTATGTCACCTTGCTGCTCTGTGGTCTCCTGATGCTGCTGCTGCCATCTCCACACTATGTCACCTTGTTGTGCCACTCTGTGGCCTCCTGATGCTGCCGCCACCTCCACACTATGTCCTTGTGCCACTCTGTGGCCTACTGATGCTGCCGCCACCTCCACACTATGTCCTTGTGCCACTCTGTGGCCTACTGATGCTGCCGCCACCTCCACACTCTGTCATTGTGCCACTCTGTGGCCTCCTGAAGCTGCTGCCACCTCCAGACTATGTCCTTGTGCCACTCTGTGGCCTCCTGATGCTGCCATCACCTCCACACTTCACACCTCCCAAAAATAGGATGGATTAGGAGGCCCCACTTTCACGGTCTGTATTCAGTCTTAAAATCCTGATGCTGCTGCCACCGCTAGACTCTGCCATTGTGCCACTCTGTGGCCAGTTATCCCTGTGGTAAATTTACTGACACCTCCTGCTCCTAACCCAATAACAGGAGGGGTTAAAAGACCCACTTTCACGGTCTGTATTCATTCTTAAAATCCTGATGCTGCTGCCACCTACAGACTCTGCCATTGTGCCACTTTGTGGCCAGTTATCCCTGTGGTAAATTTTATGACACCTCCTGCTCCTAACCCAAAAATAGGAAGGGTTAAGAGGTCCCACTTTGACGGTCTGTATTCAGACTGAAAATCAAGATCAAGCGAGCTTTTGCCCTTCTGCTCCACGGGAGGTTTCTGTCCTCCCTGAGCTTTCCTTAGGACACCTGCGTTACCGTTTAACAGGTGTACCGCCCCAGTCAAACTCCCCACCTGTCACTTTCCACAGAGCGGGTCGCACCCGGCGTGCGCTGGGCGCTTGGAGCTAGAAGCGAGAGCCCCTCGGAGTCATGTCACACATCATGCCACACATCAGATACCAAGTGCTCCTTCTTTCACCCACCTTCGTCAGCGGGTACTGGTGTTGCCACCCACCGCCCCACTTTGTCACCGGGTCACTTTGTGGTTCCTGATGCTGCTGCTGCCATCTCCACACTATGTCACCTTGCCACTCTGTGGTATCCTCCTGATGCTGCTGCTGCTGCCATCTCCACAATATGTCAACCTGCCACTCTGTGGTAGTCTCCTGATGCTGCTGCTGCCGCCATCTCCACACTATGTCACCTTGCTACTCTGTGGTATCCTCCTGATGCTGCCGCCACCTCCACACTCTGTTATTGTGCCACTCTGTGGCCTATTCATGCTGCCGCCACCTCCACACTCTGACATTGTGCCACCTCCTGATGCTGTCGCCAACTCCAGAATCCTCCTGATGCTGCTGCTGCCATCTCAACACTATGTCACCTTGCCACTCTGTGGTATCCTCCTGATGCTGCCGCCACCTCCAGACTCTGGCATTGTGCCCCTCTGTAGCCTCCTGATGCTGTCGCCAACTCCAGACTCTGTCATTGTGCCACTCTTGGGTCTCCGCCTGATGCTGCTGCTGCCGCCACCTCCAGACTCTGTCATAGTGCCACTCTGTGGCCTCCTGATGCTGATGCCACCTCCACACTGTCATTGTGCCATTCTGTGGCCTCCTGATGTTGCCGCCACCTCCAGACTCTGTCATTGGGCCACTCTGTGGTTTCCTCATGCTGCTTCCACCTCACCACTATGTCATTGTGCCACTCTGTGGACTTCTCAAGCTGTTCTCCCTCCCTCCTCACTCCATGACTGGGCCACTATTTTGCCTTTTTGGCCTGGATGACATCACTATTTATTTGACCCTTCTTCTGATCTGTCAGAAGGAAGGAAAAAAGAGACGCACAACGGATCCTGTCTGTGTAGCAGCTGTAAGGTGAAGTGTGCAGTGATTCTAATAGCGACGCCTGTCATCTGCATGTCATACTGACTCACAGTATTATTTCACTACCACAGCAGACTCCCTATGCGTGTTACTGCAAGGCACAGTGTTCTACACCACTATCAAGGCTCTCTGCAGGCTGTAAATAGACATTTTTTAACACGATTCGCTGCAAATAAATTCGGATCAAAGCAAATCTTTTCAGAAAATTTGGCGAACCAGCCAAATCAAATTTTTGAGAAATTCGCTCATCTCTAGTTGAGAGTATTGTGTACTGGGTCTCAGGGGCCTCAGCAGGCTCTTCTTCTGCAGCAGCAACCAGCACAGCCGTGACAGGAGCAAAGACAGGAGTTAGCGTGGCTAATGTGCCTGTACATCCCGATGACTCTCCCTCGTTGTTTGACGAACAGCCTCAGGATCTGTCATTGCAAAGTTCAGAGCAGGAGACAGACTTTGAGACCCTTGGAGAGTGTGGTCAGGTCTTGCTGGGCGAGGGTTCTGCATCAGTGGCTGCATTTGCAGAGGTTGGCTTGGATAAAAATGAGGATGAAGATGACCGTGATGTCACCTGGGAACCACCGGTGCATGTAAGGACCAGCAGCAGTTCCGAACCAGACGTAGAGGAAAGGCAGCAGCAACAGACTGGTGATGGAAGGGGCCGCAAATCTGCCTCATGTGAGTCCCAAAGAACACACAGACAAGTGGGCACAAGCAGGGGAACAGTCAGAGACAATGTGACCGTGGCTGAGATGGAGCTGGAGCAGACACATGGCACCCACCGGACGCAGAGGCAGGCAAAGAAAAAGAGCAGCAGCGTGGTTGCACGCACCTTTCCAGTGTGGTCCTTTTTCACACTGAAAGACATTGATGGGTGTGTAGCAATCTGCATCCTGTGCCACAGGCAGATTCCCAGAGGACAGGCCGGATCACATTTGGGTACAACATCCCTGCTTCCCACATGCGCAAGAACCACAAACCAAAGTGGGAGCAGTATTTGCGTTCCCTTGAAGGAGGTGCAAACACGTCATCGTCTCTTCTTCCACCTCCATTGACTCCGTCAACACCTCCAACTGTCATTGCTACTACATCTCAGGCGGTTGGTGACAGCCAGACTTTAAGCTGCGAGGAAATATCAGCTTCTGGCCGCAGGTTTTGTGGCGTCAGACGAAGTTTGTCTCAGAAAAATAGGTACTCCAGTGACCCCTTCAGCTCCCTTAGCTCCCAGTCCCTTCAGACCACTCTACCAAAGTTCTGCGCAAGGCATCAGGCAATGGGCCCAACCAACAAAAGAGTCATCGAACTCAATTAAAGTCTACCCAAACTATTGGCCTTGCAGCTACTGCCATACAGCATTGTAGACTCTACTCCCTTCCGTGACCTGATGGCCTGTGCCCAGCATTGGTGGAATATACCAAGCAGGCATTACTTCTCCCACACAGCTGTTCCTAGTTTACATGCACATGTAATGGGTAACCTCTCCCGGGCATTGGCATTCTCGGTGTCTAGTCAAATCCACATCACCATGGACAGGTGGACAACCAGGCATGGAATGGGACGCTACATGTCCTTTACTGCTCACTGGGTGGCATTGCATAACCTAGTGGGCGGTAGTCTGCAAGAGGCATTGCAGCACCTGGTACCCCCGCCGAGGGGTGTGGTGGGAAAGCATGGGCCACTCCAGTCCTCTCCCTCCTCCTCCTCCTTCATTCCTTTTACTGGCAAACCCACTCTTTTCCACACTCCTCCTAAAAGGCCAGCAGCGGGCTGTGGTTAACCGGGCAGGCCACTACGGCTCCCTCGAGCACACGCGTTGCCAGGCAGTGTTGCAACTGGTGTCCTTGGGGGAGAAAAGTCATACCGCCAGAGAACTCTTGTCTGCTTTGCACAGAGAGGTTGAGGCTTGGCTGACGCCCTCCCGGCTCACGACAGGCAACCTAGTGTGCGACAAGAGGGCCAACCTTGTGGCCGCGCTGGGCATCGACCGCATAACACATGTGCCCAGCTTTGTGCATGTACTGAACCTGGTGGTACAGAAGCTCCTCCGCACATACCCAGAACTGCAGGACTTACTGAGACAGGCTTGCTCCATCTGCAGCCATGTATGCTGATCCCCTACTGCTGCTGCGGCGCTTAGCAAGATCCAGCACCAACAAAGGCCTCCACTGCATAGACTGATTTGTGACACTGTGACTAGATGGAACTCCACCCAGCACATCCTCCAGCAACTGTGTGAGCAAAAGCTAGCCATCTTCCATTACTTGGTTAGTGTGGTGCATGGAGGCAGCTGGGCCATTGGTACAGCCGCACAACTGAGCTAATTTACCAGTGGCTACAGATGGAGTCACTGTGCAAGGTACTGGCCCCCTTTAAGCAGGAGTCGGGAGCGGTCAGGCTGGAACAATGTCATTCCCATCATCTTTCTGCTTAATAATACCCTGTGTGGCCTAATGGAAATAGGCGATGGGAGAGGAGGGCAAGAAATGGGGGAAGAGGATGGGGGTAACATTACACTCCATAGCGCACAGCCAGTGTCAGGAGGAAGGGACACTGGCCAGCATCAGGAGGTTTAAGAGAAGGAAGAAGAAGATGATTATGATGATGATGATGAGGGAGACCATGTTGGGGCTGCTGGACAGGACCCGTCCAACCTGCCTTTGTGCTGTCACGCCCCAGGCATTGTGCGGGCGATGGAACAACAGGAACTGCTGCAGCTTGAAGAGGAGGAGGTGGGTGATGAAGAGGAACATGTTTTGGTGCCTACTGAGGGACAGGAGAAGAATGAGCCCAGGGAACCCCTCTTTCATATGTGTGTCCACATGTTGCGATGCCTACGGAGGGACCCTCGCATTTGCAGCATCAAAAACGGGAATGATTACTGGCTGCCCACCCTTCTGGATCACCTTTACAAAGACAAAATGTCACAGTTTCTACCCAACTCAGCGCAAGAGAAAGAAAAGGTGGCCCGCCTGAGCAGACTACTATGAGACCAGCTGTGTGAGGAGTTCCGTGCTCCACATTCCACACAGGGGGCTCAGGCAGACACTGCCTCCACCATATCCTCCTGTAGCGGCAGCAGTAGTGGCAGCAGGCCGCACACATCCAAAAGTTTAGGCCAAGGCAGGGGGGATTTTATGTATGCCTGGCAAAACCTGATGTGGCCACCTCAAACAAGTGAAGTGTGGGGGCATAACCATCGAGAACGGATGAAGTGCATGGTGCACGATTAGGTTGGCTCTTTTCTGGCTGGTGGTGGTGTTGACGACAGCAGTTATGAGGATGCTTGTGCTGACAGTAGTGACGTCATTAATTTTTGTGTCAACAAGCTTGAAATCTGCCTGCAGTTGGCACAGTATGCCATTAAGCTTCTTTCGTGCCCGGCATCCAGTGTTCTGTCTCAAAGAACCTTCATTGCCCCTGGCGGATTGGTCACGAACAATCGATCATGACTGTCGCCGGAAAATGTCATTCGCCTCACTTTTTTGAAAATGAACAAAAGGTGGGTTACTAACAAACTATCATACCCCCACTGCAGATGTTACTGATTGACTGACACAAGGACTCAATCAAGATATCTCTGTGAACCCACACTGCTCCTGTGCTGAGTCAGTGGCTGGCTATCACCAACACCCTGTCAGCTAGTTATTGCAACGTACAGGTGTGGCATTCATCGCCAATGTCATGCTTGCCATTGTGCCAGCTAGTAATATACTTTAAATTTCTGCTGCTTCCAAGAGGCCAACAAACTGCAGATGAAAACCCCCAGTACTGCCACACTGATAGGTACCATTGCCCTTGTCTAATTTTTCAGTTAAGTACTGTAAGATTTAGGGTTACTAGCAGTATTGTCTACCTTCCTACTGCTTTCCACACCACAGCAACAGCGCTGGCACACAAAATATCTTGGTCTGGCCCTCCAACGTTTAATCACAACTTTCAGATATTTGTATTACACACTTCTGGGTGGCATTACCAATGGACTACACCCAGCTCCTGTCCCCGCTCCTTCTCAGGGTCCACCGCCTCCTCTTCCTGCTCTTGCTGCCGTCTGTCAGTACTCCTTTCACTAAAATTGTATTTTAGTGAAAGGAGTAGCATTGGGTAGCATTGACGATGCACTAAACCCAGCTCTAGATACCAGTTACCAATGCGGTCCACGCTCGTCTCAGGGCCACCCGCCTCCTCCTGCTGCTGCCGCCTGTAAATACTCCATTCATTAAAATTGTATTACACACTACTGTGTGGCATTGACGATGCACTACACCCAGCTCTAGATGCCAGTAACTAATGCGGTCCCCGCTCGTTCTCAGGGTTCACCACCTCCTCCTCCTGCTGTTGCTGCTGCCACCTGTCAGTACTCTATTTACTAAAATTGTATTACACACTTCTGTGTGACATTGAAGATGCACTACACCCAGCTCTAGATGCCAGTTACCAATGGGGTCTCTGCTCCTTCTCAGGGCCCACCACCTCCTCCTGCTTTTGTTGCTGCCTGTCAGTACTCCATTCACTAAAATTGTATTACAGACTTCTGGGTGGTATTGAGGATGCAGTACACCCAGCTCTAGATGCCAGTTACCAATGCGATCCAAGCTCCGTCTAATGGCCCACCGCCTCCTCCTGCTGCTGCTGCTGCTGCTGCCGTCTGTCAGTACTCCATTCACTAAAAATGTATTACACACTTCTGTGTGTCATTGACGATGCACTACATTCAGCTCTAGATGCCAGTTACCAATGGGGTCCAAGCTCCATCTCAGGGCCCACTGCCTCCTCCTCCTGCTGCTGCTGCTGCCGCCTATCAGTACTCCATTCACTAAAATTGTGTTACACATTTCTGGGTGGCATTGATGATGCACTACACCCAGCTCTAGATGCAAGTTATCAATGCAGTCCACACTCCATCTCAGGGCACACCACCTCCTCCTGCTGCTGCTGCTGCTGCTGCTGCCGCCTGTCTGTAATCCATTCACTAAAATTGTATTACACACTTCTGTGTGGCATTGACGATGCACTACACCCAGCTCTAGATACCAGTTACCAATGTGGCGCACGCTCCTTCTTACGGTCCACCGCCTCCTCCTGCTGTTGTTGCCGCTTGTCAGTACTCCATTCACTAAATTTGTATTACACACTTCTGGGTGGCATTGACAATGGACTACACTAAGCTCTAGATGCCAGTTACCAATGCAGGCCATGCTTTGTTTCAGGGCCCACCTCCTTCTCCTGCTGCTGCTGCCTGGTGTTAGTACTAAATTCACTAAAATTGTATTACACACTTCTGTGTGGCATTGACGATGCACTACACCCAGCTCTAGATGGCAGTTACCAATGCGGTCCCCGCTCCTTCTCAGGGCCCACCGCCTCTTCCTGCTGCTGCCGCCTGTCAGTACTCCATTCACTAAAATTGTAATACACACTTTTGTGTGGCATTGACAACGCACTACACCCAGCTCTAGATGCCAGTTACTAATGTGGTCCAGGCTCTGCCGCCTGTTAGTACTCCATTTTCTAAATTTGTATTACACACTTCTGTGTGGCATTGATGATGCACTACACTCAGCTCCAGGTGCCAGTTACTAATGCGGTCCCTGCTCCTTCTCAGGGCCCACCTCCTCCTCCTGCTTTGGTTGCTGCCTGTCAGTACTCTATTCACTAAAATTGTATTACACACTTCTGTGTGCATTGACGATGCACTACACCCAGCTCTAGATGCCAAGTACCAATGCGGTCCCTGCTTCTTCTTAGGGCCCACCGCCTCCTCCAGCTGCTGTTGTTGCCGCCTGACAGTACTCCATTCACTAACTTTGTTTTACACACTTCTGGGTGGCATTGACGATGCACTACACCCAGCTCTAGATACCAGTTACCAATGCAGTTCACGCTCCGTCCCAGGGCCCATTGCCTCCTCCTGCTGCTGCTGCCGCCTGTCAGTGCTCCATTTACTAAAATTGTATTACACACTTCTGCGTGGCATTGACAATGCACTACACCCAGCTCTAGATGCCAGTTACCAATGTTGTCCACGCTCTGTCTCAGGGCACACCGCCTCCTCCTGCCGCTGCTGCTGATGCTGCCGCCTGTCAGTAATCCATTTACTAAAATTTTATTACACACTTCTGTGTGGCATTGACGATGCACTACACCCAGCTCTAGATACCAGTTACCAATGCGGTCCCCGCACCTTCTTAGAGCCCACTGCCTCCTCCTCCTCTTGTTGCCGCCTGTCAGTACTCCATTCACTAAAATTGTAATACACACTTCTGTGTGGCAATGACGATGCACTACACCCAGCTCTAGATACCAGTTACCAATGCGGTCCCCGCACCTTCTTAGAGCCCACTGCCTCCTCCTCCTCTTGTTGCCGCCTGTCAGTACTCCATTCACTAAAATTGTAATACACACTTCTGTGTGGCAATGACGATGCACTACACCCAGCCCTAGATGCCAGTTTCCAATGCAGTTCACGCTCCGTCTCAGGGCCCACCGCCTCCTCCTGCTGCTGCTGCCACCTATCAGTACTTCTTTCACTAAAATTGTATTACACACTTCTGGGTGACAATAATGATGCACTACACCCAGCTTTAGATGTCAGCTGCCAATGTGGTCCACACTCCGTCTCAGGGCCCACCGCACCCTCCTCCTGTTTTTGCTGCTGCCGCCTGTCAGTACTCCATTCACTAAAATTGTATTACACAATTCCTGGGTGGCATTGACCATGCACTACACCCAGCTCTCCATGACACTTACCAGTGCTGTCTTCCTGGTGATAGCTGACCAGAGGCCACACACTGCTACTGCTCTCTGACCCATGCTCAATCTCTGGTCCTCCATCCTTTTGCCTGTTGTCACCGCGCTACTACTTTATGAGTGGCATTCCCAACACATGTCATCTAGGTCATGATGCGAGCTAGCAATGCTGTCTCCTGCTGTTTTGATGGCAGACTGCTGCTAGTTGGTTGAGTTCACACGCAGCGCCACCCTTTCTCAATGTCCTAAAATTTTTGCTGCCCTCTGTACGCTGTCCATCACACAAAAATCCTGTTTGCCTGCTGTCACTTTACCTGACATTTTCTGGATAACCACAGGGTATTTTGGAACTTTATTTTTCCCTTGTCGCCACTCTTCTCCTACACATACCTAGCAAATTTGGTGGTTCTAACATGTATAGGGGCTTTGCTATTAATGTTTAAAGTTAGCCCCTTGAATTATGTATAATTGACTTGAAATGTAAATTGTAATGAAATTCGGGAAATTGGTTCGCAAAATCTCGATTTTTGCAAGACTGTCAGAAGCCTTCTCCCTCATCCCTTATGATAACAACATTCATTCCACAGCTAGCTTTCATTTCAGAATCACACCATTCACTCCTAGGCTTGTGCTGTTGTATTTTTTTTTTCTTATCCTTCAACACAGTTTGGTATACTCAAGGGGTTCTTATAAGTCTTTTTAACGCCTGTGGATATACATGTGAATACGATTGTATGAAAAAAATCTTACAATATAGCAAAATTTTTTTAAAACATTGCATTGTGTCATTAGTAAAATATAGCAACGGTAGTGCTAAACAAAGACATTGCTTTACTGCTTCTTTCTCTATGCCAACGTATTATACTAGTGTTTCTAAATCAGGTATCTGTGTAATTCTAACGTTTCTCCAGAGATTGTTAGAGATTACTTGAGGATGAGCAATTTTTGCCTTAAAGGTCAGTTTAACTGACACCAATGATCTTTTTGGCTATTTGTAAGGGTGGCATTCATCCCAATGGCCAGCAATGTAAGAGGAATTCTCCCAAAGACCCCCAAGCTATGGTACTGTGAGTTGTATATATAGTAATTATAGGAGGGGTTCACTGAGGACCTGAAAGTTTTTTCAAGGGTTGTGTTAAGATGCTAGATTTTTACTTTCTCTCTTTCTAGTGTTGTAAAGGGTTAGGTCCTGTACAGATAACAGATTTTTGTTGCAGTTAGCATCTTCCAATCCTCCATACTGAGCTGTTCTGTCACCCCACTGCTCCCTTGTCCATGGAAAAGTACAGTGGTTCAGACCCACTGGGTAATTTATTGATCATTCAGGCTGGATTGCTAAATGACAATGCAGGATCACTGTACACATTGGACTTTCGTATGAGACAATCACACCCATTTGTTTCGGGTGAGAGTAATCAAGCATGCGAACGTAGCTTAAATGTGATTGTGGATGTTTAAGTCCAGGACACGTACACTGTTATCTGCATATTTCTGACATATATTTGTAAAATATACCATTTCCTCAGTTACCCATGAGGCCAAATTCTTCACGTGATCCCTGCATCAAAGGCACATATCTTGAAGCCTCTAAAACACACGCCCTAAGCTTTCCATTGAAAAAAATGATCAATCTCTATAGATTCTTTATGATTCCTTTTGTTTTGTTTGCTTCAGTTTTAACACCCGCAGATTCGGTGCATTGTGTAAAGCCAAATTTTTTTGTACTCCTAAATTGAAGCGAAGTTTGTTGCTCAAAACCAGTGAAAACTAGGCCTAATAGACATAGTGGTCTTTTATTATAAAGGGATAAACATCTTTTTATGCTGGCCCACCCATGTGGTCGATCCCTTTTACAACAGGATACTTATAAAAGAATCATTTCGCAGTACTTTATTTAAAACTGTCTCGCATGTTATTTTTAGGGGTTTTAGAATGCCTATAGACAGGCAGTTAACACATTGAGAATGACCGTAGATGGGAGGCCTGGCTATGAGATTCCTTTTGTTCTGCATAGAAAAAATTTGAATCAGTGACAGGCTTATTTGCAGGTTTAGTCACTTACAGTCTTGGTGACAACACAGTAATTAGGATTAGGAAGTAGGGGGATGTCTTACTAAAGCTTTGTACAGATATGTGATGGACATTAGATGATTGTCTCTGAAAAAAGAGTGAACCAAGGTCCTTCCTGACCAAGTGTTCACAAATCAGCCATGGCAGGTTGATGAATGACATTGCAGAACTGCTGTACACATGTCAGATTTGCACGATCCTCTTGGGCAACTTTTATCTGACATAGCGTACATAACTTAAAGGATATCTAGATAGGGGCAAAAAGCTTGCAGATAAAGCTTTATCAGCTTTGCTGGCCAATCAGGAAATAGCCTCTTTACCATCCCCAGCTATTTAGCTAGCTCAGACACAGCACTCAGTGTTCATGCAACAAGTCTCCTCTAGGGCCAAGCCCCTAGTTCTGTTGAGCTTGTTCCTGAACACCTGTTGCTTAATCCAACATTTCCTCTGTCTAGCTCCTGTGTTTACTCCTTGTTGTCCAGTCTGTGTTTCCAGCCCATTGAATTGTGCTTCCAAAGTTCCTCCCAGTCCGTGGATATTCCTGTGTCATCTGTGCCTCCTGTTGCTTCCAGTGTCTCCTCTGTTCCCTGTGTCCACAGTGACCCCTGTGTTACTAGTGTCTCCTGGATTCTCGGTAATTCACCCCTGGCTTGTGACCTCTTGCTTGGTTACAAAGATCTTGGGTACTGCTTAGATTCTACGTCTTGGATCTTCTCAGGGCTCACACCACTCCCGTGCAAGACGTAGCGCCCCCCAGTGGTCCTGTGACTTCAACCATGACACAACCACAGTAAACTCATTTATGCATCAATTTGTGTTTAACTTGGGTTGGGTTGTAGGTTGTATCATAAAAGTCAAAGCAGGCCAAAAAATGTCTTGCCAGTATAATTGCAAAATTGGGCAGGCCGACCAAAAATGCAAATAAGTACCCTCCTCTGCACCACATCTCCAGCAAGTACTGGGGGTCGCAGGGAACATGTGATCCAGGGTGACAGAATCTCTGTACCCAGCGGGAAAAAAATTTTTTTTGCTGCATGTACCCACAAACTGATGCTTTGTGCATCATTTCAAAGGTGGTTAGCCGATCCGATTCCACAATTTCAGACCAAGATCTCTGAGCTAAGCTGTAACATATTTAGGCATGGGTTTGTCATAATGGCCGATTAAAAATTTGTATAGAATGGACACTATGTGTCGAGGGGGTTCATACTGGGTACATAGGCTCTCAAATTCTGTCAGCGGTCTACAGGTTTTAGATGACTGGTACAGTGATTTACAAGAATTGGTAACTTGGAGTTTTGCAAGCCAAAAGGTGGTGTCCCCTGGGACAGTGTCAGCTGTTATCAATGTTCCAGTACCAGGGTTCACAAAGTGTCAAGCTTGGGGCCATGCATTTCTAGTGTATCCCGCAATGTCTGTCAAACCCATTCCTATGGGAAATAAAGAATTGTCAAAGAGCAGAGTCATTGGGGAGGGAGTAGTGGATAGCTCACCAGACTTTTAGGGTGGCCATAGTGAGATTTGAGTGTTTGCTGCAAGCCAGGTAAAGAGAGGACCCAAGCCTATGCTATCAGATCTAACAGAGCTAAGTTGTTCTCCACTAAAGTGGAGGGCTTGTAAGGTGGGGAGATGGGGATGGTTTGGAAAACATACAGTAATTTAGGGGGGTAATCCATTTTTAAGACATGCGTTCTGCCAAACCAGGATATGGTAAGTGTACTCCACTGATCAAGTCTCTCCCAGTGGGGTGTAAAATACCCCAAACATCAACCACACCCAGCTTTTGCCAAAGGCGCTTCATTGTAAGCAGGGCTCCCATACACACCGCAGATCTCTCTAGAGGGGTATCAGTTTGTGGCACTAATGGCATTAAAGTCACCTCCAATGATCAAGCTGTGATAGCCAAAACGCTATACAGCAGTGGTCCCCAACCTTTTGCAGGTCGCCGACCACAACATCCACGGACTCCGAACCACGCATGCCCTGAAAGCCGTGTGTCACTCAAAGGAAAGAAACATTCCCACAGAATGATGTCATGATGCCAGAACCCACCCACTCTCCCATCTCAGGCTCAGACCTTTCTTGATATTTCTTGATCTGACAACCAGCATTCTGGCCTTCCAGACCCTCTAGTTTACAACACCCCGTGAAAAAATTGGAATTTTTTGTCTCCAGGTGTCATAAAACTCAGATAATGCTAGTAGAGTGGCCCCTGATTGAACTCTGAGCTGTTTTCTGAAACCCATTTAATAATAATCTTTATATTTCCACTATACCATTCTGTGTAAAGTAATAGTTGGCTGATTTGTAGCTGTATCATTATGGGGGGCATTTTGAGACCAAGAACTAGTCTCCTAGACCTCATGAAAGCCTGGAAACCGTATTTAGCCTGTTCTGGTGAACCCAATGTCCCAATGCCTAGTTTCTGGGGGTGATTAATGTATCTGTGGTGATTAAAAATCTGGGGGTTGGCAGTTCAAAAAATATGAAATTAGGCAGGCTTTCATTGCAGAAAGAGACAGTTGATGTCCGTTCTGGAAAAAAAAAAAACATACCTGATCGCGCTCCTCAACTGTCAAAAATCACTGATCTTTGCATGCGCAGCTCAGTGTAGGAAACCAGGATACCCGGCACATCATGGCTTCCTCCGTGGCTGCCAGGTTTAAATGAACTGCTTCTGAGAGTTACAGTAGCCTGGCCAAGATCAAAACAAGGTAAAAAGGAGAAGAAAGAAGATACTGCAGCCCATGACAGAATTGGCACAGGTATGTGTATTAAAAAAAAATAAAGATCAGATAGGTTAGGTTATTTATTGCAAAAGGGACATAACCTGTACATTCCGCAATACATTTTATTAGGTGCATCAAGTGCATTAGTTGCTGCAGCAAGTCATATAGCACACATTTCCAGGTTGGAGGACATTCAGCATTATCTAGGCCTTTTCTTCCCAGGCAGACTATCTCTGGCCCACTCCTTTCATTCAGCGGATTTCTGTTTTTTCATTTATGGAGACCCAGCCTCCCATGCAAGGTATACCACAGCTTCCTATTTTGGGAAAGTGATGTACACCACCCTTATTTCATAATTGCATTAGCTTGTTGATGGGGTAGAGAAACCAGGGAAGGTGACATATAAAGAGATTAAACATTAAAGTCTTAAAGCAAGCTCCAAAATAATAATATTAAAAAAAAATCCCCATGTTACACATGTCAAACACAGGAATGGCAAAGAAAATAAGATTTATCCTATTTGTATATGAGGTGGTGCTTTTCTAAGATTAATGCAGAGAACATTTGACCTTCTGTAAACCACCCCTATAATTTTTATTCTTGTGTCTGTGCAGATTTATTTAAATTAAACGTGTTTGGAAGTCTGAGCAGCCTTCCACGGGCTTTCCGTAGACGGGAATCTCAAGATACAAACCTAAACAAAAACGTGAGCTTGGACAATTTTTTGGAGAAGACCCAAGATGATCTCACCACCATACCCAGGAGCCCTTCCTATGCTCGATCTAGTGACATGTATAGTCACATGGGAACAATGCCGAGATCTAACAAAAAAACTTTCAAATCCAAGAAAGACAAAAATAAGGCCGTGCCCTCCATTATGTCACAATCAGCAAGCGACCTGTTAGACGATGAATCCAATGAAATCCTAGTGGTTCCCTCTGTGATAGGCACAAAAAATGGGGTAAAAAAAACACAAAGTTCAAACTCAAGTGCAACCAATATACTGGACGTTGAAAAGGATCCAAAGAAAAGTAATCCAAGATCTGACCCAATGGACAACCCAAATATTCTTGCCAGTGGTGACAACTGTGAGCCAAACCTCACGGCAGAAGCAGATAATCCTGCAAAAGGAGTAAAAAAACTTAAGGAGAATAATGTACAAGAACAAAACACAGTAAACAATGATGAAAGGTAAGCTGCTGAAGCCTAATTGTATTATCCCCATTGTTTATTCATTTTTTAATTATGTATATAAAAAAAGAAGTCATTCTGTTTGCTCCATGTCTCATAAAAAGTTAATTGGTCAGAAGGTATATAGTCCCTTCAGACTTCTCTTCTCCTATATCATCTTCTGTCCTCTATAGTAAGGCTTACCATACATCTACCAAGTCCAAATGACTTAAACTGAACTCAACTCCACATTCAATTTAGATTAAAAAAAATGTGTAGCCAAAAAAGCATTTTTAGAATTATATAACTTGATCCCTCCCCTTCCTTCTTCAGTAATGATGGCTTGGAAGTTTTGAGAATCTGGGGAGTTTGAAGTTGGGATTATTTGGTGTAGGAACATCCAACTCTTCACCCTATTCATCATCATTCGCTGGGAATTAAATAGGATAGGAGGAAGGCATTCTCACCCCTGACAACCATTAGTCAATAGACCCCTTGCTCAGCACCTTAACAATGAGGCTTAAAGTTTTTAATAGTACTTTAGGTAAAAAGTGGGAAAAGTTCTTGTTTGCAAATAGTTGTCAAGTGCAGGAATGTTCCTTGTTGTCTAACTTTCTGCTGTGGGAGGCTTTGTGTGCTGCACATTAGCTCAGGCCCAAAACAGAAGAGAAGAAGTAAAATATGCCAGTACTGTGGATGGTGGTGCAGGAAAGAAGAGGAAGTAAGATTAAATCTAAACAACACAAGATGTCAATGGACTTTATGGGAGGGTAAGTGTGTATTTGAATATTTTTTTTTTATTTTTGTGATTTTGTAAAAAAACAATTTTAGGTTATAGAAGGAAGCTTCTCCTTTAAATAGTTTAAAATATTATAATATGCTGTATTATAATCTTGCATATTACTGATGCATCTATTTATAATGTTAATGCTTGCATTTACATGGCAAGCTTTTAATAGAGTTATAAAAAATAGGAGAACAATGCCTGAAATTGCATAGCTAAGGGTTATTTTGACCATACACAATTTGCATGTTATAAATAAAAGCACATTCCATTCTATTGTTATCCTGATTTGCACATTCTTTTTTAGATTCAGTGGTAATATGCTTGAAGTGCCTATGCAGATGGGCTTTTGAACTGCCAACCGCCGCCTTGACTGAAACATAACATGACTATCTAAGTGACATCTCAGATACATGTACAGTGCAAGCACAATATCTATTCAGCATCTTGATAGTATAGCTGTATGGGAGAGCCTTGAAGAAGACAATAGATTTTAGGCTATTTAACAGCCCATTCCTCCTCTAATGTGTACAGAAATATCTAATAAACTATATAAACATAAACCAGTGCATAGTCAGTGAACAATAACTCTGCTCCAATCGGTCCTTAAAAACTCCCCTGTTGGAAGCTTCTATCTTATCTCTCACAGAGAATAAAAAAGGTGAACCCAGGTTGCCAATCACCCCATTCACCTGCGTATCACAGACACCTTTGCCCTTCTTGTGACAATTGCATGTCATTGCTCATGCATACAGCTGGGGGAGTGGCTGTAAATAGTAACGAGGCTTAGCTGATGAACACAATTGTTAAGGTACTAGTTTGTTGATATTCTTAGGGAATTGGAAAGTTTGCCCTAAATAGGGCTTTGACCTTCACATGTCTTTCAAGCTTTATGCTGCGAAGGTCCGAGAAAATTACTCTTAAACTAGTTATGTAGCTAACATCAGAATGTCAATGCCAGAATGCCAAAAAAAACATTTGTAAAGTAATCCATGTTTGACTGCAATCTACATACCCGTGAAGTGCAGGATGTATAACATACAGAGGGATAACAACTTTGAAGTCTTAGGAGACTCACAGTAAGATTCGGTATTGCTCCCTGTTCTGCTTGCTGGAAAAAAACTAAATCTAAGCACCTACAAACAGGCAATTTCCTGCATCTGTTGCATTAAATTCTATGGGACTGGGCTTTTTCCACCTCTCTAAATATTATTCCCCACCAACCATTATATAAACTGTCATCAGGGGAGCAGCTTTGGCATAAGGAATCAAAGCCATGCTCTGCTTCCAAGATGACTGTCCCCACAAAGAGACACAGTGTAAAACCGTGCATTTTGAATTAGTTATCAGCTGTATGGAGCCCACATGCAATACTTGCAGTAGGTAATTTGCCCTCTGCTTGCCTTCTTTTGTGCAGAGGTCCCACAATACAGGCGTGGACCCCTGTTGTCACCATCAGGAAGCCGCTCCATGGAAAGGATGCACGGCCAGTACTGTGTGTACATGTAAACAGGAAAAGGTTGAAGAGAAGGTGCAGGAGATCAACAGGACTGAGTTCCAAATCTAGAAAACTTAATTTCCTAGATTTATGAAGCACCAACAAATTACATTGTATAGGGGTTGTACATGACAAATACAAATGATTACACAGAAGGAGAAGAGGACCTGGCCCAAAAGAATTGTGTATATGTTCTGTATAATGACATTGTATCTAGAGGTATTCCATTCTCCTATATAATTCTGTTAGTTCTGTGTCAGTGGTGATGTATCCTCTGCACAACTGTATCAAGTCAATCACTTGAGCATAGTTTTTCTTTGTACAATGAGAATGGGAGGAAGTCAGGGAATACCCATAGTATGCTATTTACCTGAATTTCCATTACACTGGGGAAAAATTTTAAAAAATATTTTTGTTGACATCAATTTTTAAGCTTATTTACACTAAAATAGGTATGCTGATTCTGAAAGTGCAGTTAGTTTTCTTCTATCATGTCAGGTTTTTTCTAACGTGAATTTGTATAGGCTATTCATTTACACATAAGACAGTGTGGTCAGAGGTTGTGCGCTGCTCTACATAGTAAATAAGCAAAATTTATTTTTCTACTTACACACGTATTTCCTTTCTTTCAGATCATGTCTAGCTCTGCTGTTTCTCGTAGTAAGTGCCTAAACAACCCTGATTCATTTTGTTATATCAGTGGCAGTTTCACCATTCCCTGTCAAGGGGCGAACATCAGCACATTTGTAGAGCAAGCCTATTTGGCATATTTCAAAGTTAAACTTGGGGATCAAGATAAGTCTTGGGCTCCTAATAAGGTGTGCAAATAGTGTGCACAGGGTGTACGGATGTGGACAAAGGGAACACGTGATAAGACGCCATTTGGTATACCTATGGTTTGGCGAGAGCCAGGAGATCATTTCAGTGACTGTTACTTTTGCATAATGAAAACTTCAGGATATAACAAGAAAAATAAATGTAACATAGAATATTCTAGTCTACCATCAGCTATACGCCCAGTGGCTCATTCAGATGAAATGCCAGTGCCTGTTTTCGTTACACTACACTCTCTTGACGAAAATGATTATGGTGATGAACTAGGTGACAACAATGATCAAAAGTTTGAAATTGAAGAGGTCTCTGTTTGTAAGGGATTTGATCAACATGCGTTGAGTGATATGGGACTATCAAAGAATGCTGCAGAACTCCTAGCATCAAGACTGCGTGAGAAAAACTTACTTGAAAAAGAAACAAAGGTATCGTACTTTCGAACCAGAGAAATTTCTGCAGCACTTTAGAACTGTCAGTGGCTTTGTGTATTGCCATAACATACCTGGTTTATTGGAGGAATTGTGAATTCCAATCTTTAACTTAACTGAATGACGACTATTCATCGATAGCTTGAATCTGAGCTTAAAGTGTGTCCTCCTTCACATGGGCAAAATATTTGGGTCAGTCCCAATCAGCCATTCAGTTTCTCTTTGTGAAGAATATGCAGACATAAAGAGAGTCATTGAGTTGTTGCAATGTCACCAAAACAGTTTGGTCATCTGTGTTGACCTTAAAATGATATGCTTCATTCTTGGTCAGCAACGCAGATATACCAAGTATTCCTGTTATCTGTGCATGTGGGACAGCAAGGCTCGTGAGAGACATTGGGTGGAAAGGAATTGGCCTCTAAGATCTGCCCTAAAATCAGGTGATCCAAACATATTACATGAGCCACTTGTTGATAGAAAAAATCTTACATTTCCCCCTCTGCACATAAAACTGGGTCTGATGAAGCAGTCTGTTAAAGCTTTGGCAACTGAAGGGGACTGTTTCAAGTACCTCATTTTAGCATTTCCTAGCCTGTCATTTAAAAAATAAAAGGCCAGTGTGTTTGATGGTCCACAGATTCAGCAGCTCATCGAAGGTGAACATTTCATCAGGACAATGTCAGAAGTCGAAAAGAATGCTTGGTTATCATTCAAAGCCATTGTCAAGGACTTTCTTGGAAACACAAAAGCAAATAATTACGCAGAAATTGTCCAGAAACTCTTGGAGAGCTACAAAATGCTTGGTTGCAATATGAGCATCAAGGTACCTTTTCTGCATAGCCATCTTTCCAACTTCCCGGAAAATCTTGGTGCAGTCAGTGATGAGTAGGGATGAGCGAGATTGCCTCTGGCATTCTCTCAAGAAAATTTCCTTGAACTTCCAATGGTTCCATGAAATTTCAGCAAACCGACTGCGAAACCATTGGAGAATCAAGGAAATTAAAACAGGAGGTTTCCCAGAGCTGCATTCAGCCCTGGGAATCCTCCTGTTTGCGATCCCCAGGGCACTAGATGTTAATTAACCTCTAGTGCCCCGGGGAGACATTGGGTCTAATAAAACAGGAGGATTCCCAGAGCTGTTGTGTACTGTTTTCAAATTACCAAGGAACTGTTTTCTGCTCGCTGAGGACAGGAGAACCTACTGACATTGTAATATAAGTATCTCTTACTCTCTAACACACTTTCCAGCACAGTAATATTATGATACATGTGTTACATTTTTCTTGCAGTGGATAAAAAAAAGTGTAACAAATGTATCATAATATTACTGTTCTGGAAAGTGTGTTACAAAGTAAGAGATACTTATTTTACATTGTCAGCAGGTCCAAATTTTATAAATTCGCTCGCTCATCACTAGTGATGAGCAAGGTGAACGGATTCCACCAAGATTTGAAGGTCATGGAAGGACGGTATCAGGGTATATGGGATGTACATATGATAGCTGACTATTGTTGGAGCATCCGGCGGGATTGTCCTAACACTGAACACTCCAGGAAAAGCAATAAGCATACATTTTTACCGTAACCGCTTACCCCATTAATTTTTAAATGTTTTACTGTAAAAAATGTCATAGAGTAACAATAAATCCTTTGTATGAACAAAAGAAATTTAGATAAACATTACATTCAAGTTATTATTTTATTAATTTTTCATTGTATGAAAAGTTTGTATGTGTTTTGACAAAAATGGAGGGTACCCTGTATTGTAAAAACTGGATGTGATCGCAAAAACCTGAGGTAATTTCTGGATTCACTATCCAAAAATTAGTAAAAAACAAGTGTAGGATCTTAACTCAACAAAAAATGGGTTCCCCATGTGTTATTTAGATAGTCCAGGAGCAATCTTCTCCTTGTACAGTTCTACAATCCTTACAGGACAAAAGAAGGAGGGACACTTAGGATGAGGAGGAGGGAGGCTGCTGGGGTCCAGATCAAATTTTTACCAACTTCACAAACTTTTGCTGTACAGGAGCAGAGAACTTTTACTCAGACATGAATGTGGATTTCAGAGCCATGACAGATAGAGGGAGGAAAGGACTCCCCAGGAACTACTGGTAAGGAAGACTTATTTACTGGTTCTATAGAGAAAGGCATTCATTCAGGTTATTTGGTTCTTGTGGGGTGGAAGGCAACCATGCTTTACAAGAAGACTCCTTCTAATGAATATTAGAAGCTGGATTCCTTCTGCTTTAAAAAAGTTGACTAATACAGAGGATTATACCAAAACCTGGTGTGTTTATATTACATTGGTAGTGACATGTTCCTGTAGCAATTCATATTTCAGAGAATATCCTGTTGGTATAATGAATGATTTGTACGGATTTTATTGTATGAGTCTCAATATGGGATTTAAGCACTAAGCGAAAGCTCAGCAAGAGTTCAGGATCTAAAATTGTTGTAATTTTAGATGAATTCTAAAATGATCAGTTTCGTTCTTCTAATAAATATTTTGCAATTGAAGTGATTGGATCCGTAAAGGTGAATTTGCTTGTCTTCCATTAATCAATTGTTTTAAACATCTGACCATTCCTCCTAGATTGTAAGACCTTCGGCTTGGAATCAAGTGGAGTTAGAAAACAGTTTTCTGATATTGTGCATTGGGGAGTTGTGTCTGCTTGACTGTTAGTTTTGTTTTAAATAGGTTTTTTTTTCCTTTTTCCTTGCTGACCTCTAAGGTGGCGTGGCCAAGGTTTCACTGGTGATTTTAGTTCCTTGAAGACACACCTTGGGCTTGCTCACTCTTGGCTGGTGAAACAAGTGTCTTGGAATCAAGTGAAGTTAGAAAACACAGTTTTCTGACATTGTACATTTGGGTGTTGTGTCTGTTTGACTGTTGGATTGTGTCTGCTTGACTGTCAGTTTTGCTTTAAATAGTTTTTTTTTTCCTTTTTCCTTGCTGACCTCCAAGGGGGAGTGGTCAAGGTTTCACTGGTGATTTGAATTCCTTGCAGACACACCTTGAGCTTGCTCACTTTTGGCTGGTGAAACAAGTTGCTTGGAATCAAGTGGAGTTAGAAAACAGTTTTCTGATATTGTGCATTTGGAAGTTGTGTCTGTTTGACTGTTGGATTGTGTCTGCTTGACTTTCAGTTTTGTTTTAAATAGCTTTTTTTCATTTTTCCTTCCTGACCTCTAAGGGGGAGTGGTCAAGGTTTCAATGGTGATTTAAGTTCCTGGCAGAATCATCTTGAGCTTGCTCACTCTTGGCTGGTGAATCAAGTGGCTTGGAATCAAGTGAAGGTAGAAAACACAGTTTTCTGATATTGTGCATTGTGGAGTTGTGTCTGCTTTACTGTCAGTTTTGTTTTAAATAGCTATTTTTCCTTTTTGTTTGCTGACCTCTAAGGGGGAGTGGTCAAGATTTAACTGGTGATTTAAATTCCTTGCAGACACACCTTGAGCTTGCTTACTCTTGGTTGGTGAAACAAGTTGCTCGGAATCAAGTGGAGTTAGAAAACACAGGTTTCTGATATTGTGTGTTGGGGAGTTGTGTCTGATTGACTGTCAGTTTTGTTTCAAATAGCTATTTTTCCTTTTTGCTCGGTGACCTCTATGGGGGAGTTGTTAAGGTTTCACTGGTGATTTAAATTCCTTGCAGACATACCTTGAGCTTGCTTACTCTTGGCTGGTGAAACAAGTTGCTTGGAATCAAGTATTGTTAGAAAACAGTTATCTGATCTTGTGCATTTGGGAGTTGTCTGTTTGACTGTTGGGTTGTGTCTGCTTGACTGTCAGTTTTGTTTTAAATAGCTTTTTTGTTTTTTCATTTTTCCTTGCTGACATCTAAGGGGGATTGGTCAAGGTTTCACTGGTGATTTAAATTCCTTGCAGACACACCTTGAGCTTTCTCACTCTTGGCTGATAAAAAAAAGTTCCTTGGAATCAAGTGGAGTTAGAAAACAGTTTTCTGATATTGTGCATTTGGGAGTTGTGCCTGTTTGACTGTTGGGTTGCGTCTGCTTGACTGTCAGTTTTGTTTTAAATATCTTTTTTTCCTTTTTTGTTTGCTGACCTATAAGGCGGAGTGGTCAAGAATTCACTGGTGATTTAAATTCCTTGCAGACACACCTTGAGCTTGCTCACTCTTGGCTGGTGAAACAAGTTGCTTGGAATCAAGTGAAGTTAGAAAACACAGTTTTCTGATATTGTGCATTGGGGAGTTGTCTGTTTGTTTGACTTTTGGGTTGTGTCTGCTTGACTGTCAGTTTTGTTTTAAGTAGCTTTTTTTTCTTTGCTGACCTCTAAGAAGGGTTGCCAATGATTCACTGGTGATTTAAGTTCCTGGCAGACTTATCTTGAGATTGCTTACTCTTGGCTGGTGAAACAAGTTGCTTGGAATCGAGTGCTTACTCTTGGCTGGTGAAACAAGTTGCTTGGAATCGAGTGGAGTTAGAAAACAGTTTTCTGATGTTGTGCACTTGGGAGTTGTCTGTGTGACTGTTGGGTGGTGTCTGCTTTACAGCTGCTTTAAATAGCTACTGCTTTAAATAGCTTTTTTTTTCCTGTTTGCTTGCTGACCTCCAAGGGGCATTGGTCAAGGTTTCACTGGTGATTAAAGTTACTGGCAGACTCATATTGAGCTGGCTCACTCTTGGCTGGTGAAACCAGTGGCTTGGAATAAAATGGATTTACAAAACACAGTTTTCTGATATTGTGCATTTCGGTGTTTTTTTCTGTTTGACTGTTGGATTCTGTCTGCTTGACTGTCGGTTTTGTTTTAAATAGCCTTTTGTTCCTTTTTCCTTGCTGACCTCTAAGGGTGATTAGTCAAGGTTTCACTGGTGATTTAAGTTCCTTGCAGATACACCATGAGCTTGCTCACTCTTGACTGGTGAAACAAGTGTCTTGGAATCAAGTGGAGTTAGAAAACAGTTTTCTGATATTGTGCATTTGGAAGTTGTGCCTGTTTGACTGTTCGGTTGTGTCTGCTTGACTTTCAGTTTTGTTTTAAATATTTTTTTTTTTTTTTGCTTACCTCTAAGGGGGAGTTGTCAGGATTTCACTGGTGATTTAAATTCCTGGCAGATTTATCTTGAGCTTGCTCACTCTTGGCTGGTGAAACATGTTGTTTGGAATCAAGTGGAGTTACAAAACACAGTTTTCTGATATTGTGCATTTGAGTGTTGTGTCTGACTGTTGGGTTACATCTGCTGACTGTCAGTTTTGTTTTAAATAGCTTTTTTTTTTTATTTTTTCAATTGTTAAAATCCTTTTTTAAATTGTTATTTAAATTCCTTGCAGACACACCTTGAGCTTTCTCACTTTTGGCTGGTGAAACAAGTTGCTTGGAATCAAATGGAGTTACAAAACACAGTTTTCTGATAATCTGCATTTGGGTGTTGTCTGTTTGACTGTTGGATTTTGTCTGCTTGACTGTCAATTTTGTTTTAAATAGATTTTTTTCCTTGCTTACCTCTAAGGGGGCGTTGTCAAGGATTCACTGGTGATTTAGGTTCCTGGCAGACTCATCTTGAGCTTCCTCACTCTTGGCTGGTGAAACACAGGAGTTTAAAAACAAAAGGAATTAGGGAGTTGGGTTACTGTAGTTAGAGGGAGTTGTAGGTGCACCCAGAAAAGGAAGGCCAGCCCAGTGTTTGAGTACCCCAACATATTTGCAAAGTTATGTGAAGATGTGCAGGTGGTAGACCCAGTGGTGGCAACTCTAGATGTTACTGCTATCCCAAACAACTGGGAGAGCAGCCCATCTAGTAGGGGAGGGAAATGCAGGAACCCGGATCCTTTCAACCGAATGGTTTGCTGCCTCCCTGGTTCCAGGGTTCGGCATGTGGTGGACCGAGTGGACAAATTACTGGGAGGGGCTGGACAGGACCCAGGCTTAAGTCCTGGTGTAAAAGGGAAGGGTTTGGTTTCATAGAGCACTGGGCTAACTTTTCATTGGGGTATGCCAGAGATGGTTTGCACCTAGATGAAAGGGGGTCTGCTGTGCTAGGGGAAAAGATTTAGCAGAATGGTTGAGGGATATTTGAACTATGACAGAGGGGGGTGGGACAGTTAAATAAGGTGGAAGAAAGGTTAGTCAGGGGTCAGCCACTAATGGAAAGTGAATTGGGAATAGTTGGGAGGAGGGTTATGGAGAAATGTATGGAGCTTCCTATGTTACAAACAAGCATTGGGTTGTGCAGTACTAGTTGTACTGAGAAACAAAATGGCAAACAATGCTGGTAAATGCAGCAATGGTTTAAAGAACCTTTTCACTAATGCTAGAAGTCTTGCAAACAAAATAGGGGAATTGGAAGCCTTAATGAGTGAAGAGCGTTGTGACTTAGTTGGCATAGCTGAATCATGGCTTTGTTCTTCACATGACTGAGCTGTCAATATTTCTGGTTATACTCTCTTTCATAAAGACAGATTAATACGAAGGGGTAGTGGTGTCTGTTTGTATGTGATCTGAAAAGTGAATGTGAAAGAAGAAATTGCAGATGGAACAAGCGATGAAGTTGAGGCATTATGGATGGGATTAATGATTGGAGTCTGCTATAGATCCCCCAGTGCTAAGGAAGAAATAGAGAATCAACTACTTGCACAGATAGAAAAAGCAGCAAAAAGTGGAAGTGTTTGTCATGGGAGATTTCAACTACCCTGACATTGACTGGAGTAATGGCACTACAGGAACAGCAAAAGGGAGGAAATTTGTGACTTTAATACAAGATAATTTCATGGTACAGTTTATAGAAGCCCTAACTAGAAATGAAAATGAAAACTAGAAACTCTGCTGGACCTATTTTTTTCTAACAATGCAGAGCTTATAACAAATGAGCATTTAAAAGAGAATCTGTGTAGCAGTGACTATAGGACGATTTCATTTAACATATGTTGTAAACAGGAAGCAAAACCAGGAAAGATAAAAACATAAAATTTTAATGGAAAACATTTTAAATTAGGAAGGGCGGCTCTATATGACTTGGACTAGGGGATAATCGTGTCCTCAAAGAACACAGAACAGAAATGGGAATGGTTCAAGTCTGTTCTACAAAAGTACACTGAAAAATTTATACCAATGGGTAATAAGTTTAGGAGAGTAAAATTAAAACCTATGTTGCTCACAGCTGATGTTAAAAAAGCCATAAGGAACATGAAAAGGGCATTTCAAAAAAATAAAGGAACGATCACCTTCATCGTTTAAAAACTATAAAGAATATAACAAAAAATGTAAAAATCAGATAAAATGTGAAAAACCTCAAAATGAAAGACAGATTGCAAAGAAAAGTAAGGAAAAGCCCCAAAAATGTTTTAAATATATTAATAGCAAAACGATCAGATCTGAGCATGTAGCCCCCTTAAAGGATGTCTCTGGGTTGGTAACTGGGGATAATAGACAGATTTACACTTTTTTTAGCTCTGTGTACACAAAGGAAAATGGCAAAGCTCAAGTCCAAATTCATAATAGCAATGTCACTGCCTTAAATGAGTCACTATGGCTCAGAATTTAATATGATTGAGAAACAGTTGAGCAAAATTAGGGTTGACAATGCACCAGGACCTGATAGATTACATCCACATGTTCTCAAAGAGCTAAGCTGGGTTCTTTCAAAGCCATTATTTCTAATTTATAGAGACTATTTAGTCACTTACATGGTACCGATGGATTGCTGTAAGGCCAATGTGGTTCCTATCTTCAAAAAGGAAACAAAGTCATTACCAGGTAACTACAGGCCAGTTAGTTTAACATCAATAGTTGGAAAGCTTCTAGAGAGTTTGATAAAGAACCACATTGAGGAGTTTCTGCTGGAAAATATTATTATAAGTGATAGTCAGCATGGCTTCAAGAAAGACCAAAGTTGTCAAACAAATTTTACTCTCTTTTTATTAGGAAGTAAGTAAACAAGTAGACAGTGGAATAGCAGTTGATATAGTGTACTTACTACCCCACAGACGGTTATTATGCAGGTTAGGGTCAATAGGTTTAGAAAAGTCAATCTGTAAATGGATAGAGAACTGGCCTAAAGACCGCATCCAGAGAGTTGTAATTATTGGTTCATACTCTGAATGGTCTAAGGTTATTAGTGGTGTACCCCAGGGTTTAGTTTAGGACCTTTACTGTTTAACATCTTTATAAATGATATAGAGTTTGGGATCAAAAGTACTATTCCTGTGTTTGCAGGTGACACCAAACTATGATATGGAATTAGGACCAAACAGGATGTCAATAATCTACAAGCAGACCTGGATGTACTGTTTGATTTGGCAGCCAAGTGGAAAATGAAATTTAATATAGATAAAAGTAAAGTTGTGCACTTGAGGGTTAACAACATCTATGCTTCATACTGTCTAGGGGGAATACATTTGGGGGAGTCAGAAATGGAAAAGTATCTGGGGGTTCTGGTAGATCATAAACTTAATAACAGCATGCAATACCAAGCTGCAATACCTAAAGCTTGTAAGGTACTTTCCTGTACAAAGCATTGGTCAGACCACATCTTGAATTTGCAGTCCAGTTTTGGGCACCAGTTCACAAAAAGGACATTGTGGAATTGGAGAGAGTGCAGAGAAGGGAAACTAAACCAATAAAAGGAATAGAGGAGCTAAGCTATGAGGAGAGATTAGCTGAATTGAATCTATTCTCCCTTGGGAAGAGACATTTAAGGCGGCATATGATCACCCTGTATATATATATAAATGGTCCATATAGAGGACTCTCTTCCCAAATTATTCGCTTTGAGATCATTACATAGAACAAGAGGACACTCTTTGCGTCTGAAGGAAAAGAAGTTTAAGCTCCAGATAAGGAAGGGATTCTTCACTGTAAGGTCTGTGAAAATGTGGAATTGGCTCAGAAAGTAGTTTTAGCAACTACTATGGATTGCTTTAAGAAAAAGCTGGATGCTTTTTTAGAAGCACAGAAAAAAAACTGAGTATTAAGGCTTTAAAGTAAAGATAACAGAGACTGTTGATCCAAGAAACATCCGATTGCCTCATGGAATCAGGAAATAATTTTTTTCCCCTGTTGAAGCAAATTGTACCAGGGTTTTTATTTCCTTCCTCTGGACCAACTATGTCTTAAAGGGTTTTATATCTGGGAGATGTTTATTTCCCTTGTGGTTGAACTTGATGGACCTATGTCTTTTTTCAAACTAACCTACTGTAAGATAAGACCTACCCCGAAAATAAACCCTAGCATGCTAATCATGCAAGGGCAAAATGTAAGCCCCACCCTGAAAATAAGCCCTATCAGCAGCTTCTTTGTGCAAGCTTCTTGCGGTCACGTAGTACCTGGCTGAAAGGAGATACCAAAAGAGGAGGGCGGAAGCAGCCGGGACGCACATTGCGGGATCAGAGTATGGTATCAGTAGTGGTGAGTACTTTAACTTTTTTTAACCAAATGCTGAAATGTATGTATGTGTGTTCACATATGTGGGCATGTTCTGTATTGTGTGGGGGCACTATATACGGTATGTGAGGGCACTATATTATGTAGGGAATGCATTCCCTACATACCATATTATTGGGGGGCACAAATGGGGATACTAAATTGTGTGGGGGCTCTTTTTTTTCTGGGGGGGCAATCAAAAGTTTTGCTGGAGGGCTCAGCGATTTCTACGGTAGTTACGCCTCTGGTAACTGTCATCGTTTTTGTTGCCACCCCTGGCCCATTTTTGTATGTGAATAAATATAGATTTTTGTACATGAAAAATGGGACATCCCCTGAAAATAAGCCCTAATGTGATTTTCAGAGGTAAAATTATTAGACCCGGTCTTATTTTCGGGGAAACACGGTATTTAACCACCCTAGCGGTATTCCCGAGTGTGACTCGGGGTGGAAAAAATTGCAAAAAGCGGTAATCCCGAGTCTCACTTGGGGTACCTTTGAGGGTCCCTCTTACCTTATCCCCGCGCTCCAGCGGTATACCCGGGAGTTAATCCTAAGAATTACAGGCCCACAATATAAACAAAAATTTCTACGCAAAAAAAATAGGATCACTTTTTGCATCAAAAAATGACAGAATTAGAACGCTAGGGGGGTTAACTGTCTGTATTTGTCTGTCATTTGCAACCCCTAATATGTTGGCGCTAAAAAAAACCTGTTTATTATCAGTATGATCACTTTCAATGTCAAAAGCTTGTTCGAATGTGCCAAAAAGTCTAAAAATAATCAACATTTTTCAACACATTTTGATAGTGTTGAAAATGTGTATTAAAAAACCATAGTGGTGGTCTCACTGAAAAATCATAATTAGATACACTCTTGTCTAAACCTTGTTTTATTGCTGCATTCCACAGCAGCTACTTAATGGTTTCATAGCCCTGCTTTTCAGGGTTCCCTTTTTTCCCAGTAACAAATCTTTCACATCATCTGGATTCAGTTAGGAATTTGGTTATTTATAGGGAGGGCGTGAACCCCTTGTCAAAGAGGTCTAATATGGATGGTATGATTTCACCCCCCCCCCCCCCCCATGCTGCAGGGTTAACTTTAGTTGCAAGAAGTTGCTAAAATGCCCAGATTTGATTAGTCAGTCTTTGAGAGGAGATTTGAATCTAAAATCTGGCATCGGATTGGTTGCTATGTTAAAGGTATGTCCAGTTTTATTTTAGCTTATTTGTTTCAGGCTTAGGGCACAAAACTATCTATAGTATATATAACCCTGTGGAAAAATACAGACTTTGAACCATGTGTTTTTGGCAGCCTGTTTACGTCTGTACTATGAAGACTAGTGTGATTTTTAAGTTTTACAGTTGAAACTTTCATTTTGGATTATTAAACTTTAACAATGGATACTACACTGTAGTATAATTAAAAAAATCTACAAAAAACAAATGCATATAAGTGCATAGAAAAATGTAATGTGAAAAGGCTAATTCACAAAATGTATTATTGTATTGTCATGCATGGGTTGTAAACAATGTTATTTTGTGGAAATTCTGTAAAAGAAAAAAACAACTAAAGCTAAACTGCAGGCAAACACCTAGAAAATAAATATCTCAGCACTTTCACCTTCCAAAGACTTTGCAATTCTTTGCAGCCATTTTGTTATCCAAAAAAATCCTTCCAAACACCACAGACAGGTCCTTGGCCTCCACAAAGCTTGGTCAAGGTCACAACCCAAATTTCTAATTGGACAGTAAACAGCCCATAATAGAAAAGACACTTGCTTCTTGCATGTTGTTGGTGTAGGGGGCTCATTTGAGGAAAAAGGCTCCTGTCACCAAAAGAAAGCTTTATCACTGATGGCTAAGCTCCATATCAACCCTCTAGTTAACTCTAAATAGGTTTTGATAACTTCTCGCATGCAAGCATTTTAAATTTGTGTTAACTAAGTTCTGAAATTATTATTTTAAGCGGAAATATAATTCTAGTGTCCTTATTAGGACAGTTTTCTTTGGCATGAAATGCCAAGCTGCAATATCAATAGCTAAAGGATATTGTGAAATTGGAGAAAGTGCAGAGAAGGGCAACTAAACTAATAAAAGGAATGGAGGAGCTCCCTTGAGAAGAGATGTTTAAGGGGGGATATGGTCACCCTTTATAAATATATAATTGGTAAATAAATAGAACTCTCTTCTCGATTATTCACTTTAGAATCCTTACAAAGGACAAGAGAGCAATCTTTTGTTTGGAAGAAAAGAAGTTTAAGCTCCGGATAAGGAAGGGATTCTTCATTGTAAGGTCTGTGAAAATGTGGAATCAGCTCCCTTAGGAAGTAGTTCAGCAACTACTATAGATTGCTTTAGGAAAAATGGATGTGTTTCTAGAAGCACAGAATATTACTGAGTATTAAAGTTTTTTAACTAAATATAATAGACTGTTGGTCCAGGGATCATCTGATTGTTTCATGGAATCAAGAAGATTTTTTTTTTCCCATTGCAGCAAATTGTACTAGGGATTTTTTTTGTATTCCTCTGGACCAACTATGTGCATAGGGTTTTAAATCTGGGATATGTTTATTTCCCTAGTGGTTGAACTTGATGGACTTATGTCTTTTTTCATTCAACATGTAACTATACTTTACTATGTAACTATATCACTGGACTAGTGTTTCTTAACCAGGGTTCCATAGTGCCCAAGGGTTCCTCCAGAAATTGCTAGGGGTTCCTTGAGCAATGAGCCATTTGTGCGCTTCAGGTCAGTTTAAAAAACACCAATAATTTTTTGTATTGTAAGACATTCTTTCCACAGGCCAGCAAAATAAGAGGTATTCTTCCCAATAGCCTTCATACTATTGCACTGATGTCTGTGGATGTGGTAATTATAAAAGGGGTTCCCTAAGACCCGAAAATTATTTCAAGGGTTCACCCATGTTAAAGTTGAGAAGGCTGATCTAGAGTGTGTATACAGTGTAATGGACTTGTAGTCATGAAAAATGTTGCATCAGTGGACTTACCCAAATAAATGTTCTTTTACAGTATCCGTAGTTCATGGTTTGTATAACTGCTACTATATGAAATATATTCCTAGCCCCCTTTGCTAAATTAGGAAGTATGCACATGTATGAATATAAAGATGAAGATGTAAAATCTACTTTTTATTTACTTTTCAATGTACCAGACATGTCATAAACCTCCATTTTGTCCTATAAGCGACATGACAAGTAGGACAAAAAAATTTAATTGGTTATTCTAAATCATTTGCAAATGTAAAGGAGTAACAAAGAGATTTGGGATACAATCTACACTTAAGAGAGGGACAATGGAGATTTCAATAATGTAGTACTGACCCACAGCCAGCACATCTTAATTCCAGAAGGCTGAACTTGAAAATGTAATTTGTCTGGAGTCAGGTAATACGTGTTTTTATGTGTGTACGCTTCATTCTCTCTGACACAAGAGGATGCAGAGAGAAGAGAGAGGAAGCCTTGTATTGTCCTAAAACATGGATGGAGCATCTGTTTCCTGTGGAGCGCTTGTACCAAGGACCAGTCACACCGTGTCAATTGACCCTACTCCAAAACCAGTGATTCACCCTGGTCAGGAAACCTGAAGGAGAACACAATGTCTTCCACCTCCCAGAAGAGCTGTTCCTCCAGGATACCTGTAAATGAGAGAGTACAGTCGCAAACATTGACATTACAGATTTCCTGCATGAAAAACCTAATACTCGTCCATAGAACAAAAGTCATCTTACTAGTTTTAACTACTTATTGATAACATTTTATCTGCTTTATATTTTGCCTTCCTTTGTTTTTATTTCCGCCTTCAACAACATGCTGTTGTAATAAAAAAGGAAAAATACTTTCCATTTTATTACATACTTTATTTTTTACCTAGCAATGAGAACATTGGGTCTTCAATCTTCTCTGTTGAGTGCCGGCACACCATGGCTGGTGGGAGGCAGGGTGCTGTACAATTAGGTTTGCTAGGCATTTAGACCGTTTTAGGTTGTGTCCACTTGTGATATTGAGCGTCCATAATTGAAAGAACTAAATAGTCAGGGAGTAATGGGCAGGCCAGGGACAAAAAGACTAGAAAGGGCTAGATGATGCCAGATGTCCTCCTGTCAGAAAAGAATGCTCTGCCTGACTTGATTCAGAGCTTTTAGGAAAAAGAAAAGTAAGCATCACTGTAGTGCCAACACCAAATCTCCCACTAAAACTCCTGCAACTATCCGTCAGTGGCAGCAGTGTCTAAGTAATGCCTAGGAAGCCTCATATACCAAAAAGTGTTCTGCTATTTATCAGGAGGAATATTATATGTTCTACTAAGGCTTAATTACTATTTACTAAATCATCTCTAGAACATAACAAATGGCACCATGGAAATGAGTTGCCACCAGTCTCCGAAAGGCAGATCAAGTCTGACCTCAAACTAAGCAATAATGCAGTCAACAACCAGACTGGAAGTCATGCATCAGCCACATGCTGTACAGGAGAATTCAAGGTACATAGATCATTGACCAGAGATAATAGAGAATGAGGGGAGCTGCAAGATAAGAACTTGAACGTCCAGTGTCCAGCACAGGGATTTTTATTTATGAGCCTAACAGAGGATCAAACAGTAGATGAAAAAATGGAAAAAGACGATCAATAATTCAACCTTATTCTATGAAATATCTAATGTGAACAAAGGGATGGGCAGTTATAATAGGGTGCTGTATGTGCCCTGTGGTTACCCTTTCTCCCGCTGTAGTTAGGCTAATGTGTGTGTCTGTCCTTAAATTTGTCCTTACTTGTTCTCTTACAGCACTTGCAGTATCTTGGAAATGGGAATCGAGTATGTGAAGGTAAGTTCCAACTGTTGCCATATGCTTTCTGCTTTCCACTGGTGAAGATGACAGGTTGAAAAAGTACCTCTCAGCTTATCACATCTGCACATTTTCTTTGATGTCTGTATTCAATAATGCTAAAAGCAGCATGCAAGGTTTATAAACCAATAATAATCAAACATAAATCATTTTCCACTTCACTACTTCCTTCTCTGTCCTATTTTACAAGTATGTAACAGCTGTATAACTGTACTCACAAAGTGCTATAGCTAATATAATCTCCTTTTTATAATGTTATGTTGGAGTCTCAATTGCTCATCTTTACGTGGAAGTCAAGACAATAATGTTTTTTTTGCAACAGTCATAGTCATAAGATCTTGTTATCTGTTACCAACTTGAACTCTTGCAGAAATTCATTCCACCAGTTTGCATCTTTTCAAAGGGGAAGCAGGACAGACAGGTCATGTAGCGTGATTTCAGCTAACAACCTCATGGATCTTTCACTTTTTTTTGGAGGTGGTAAAAAGCATACATCTGGGATTTCTGTACGAAGCTGTCTTTAAGGTGTTTTGGCTACCACTACAAATGATTTATTATTTTGGTTGTTAGTAAAGGGAATAAGGTGGACTATTGGTGCAATCATTTATGTGTTACAGCTGTTGGGGGTGCACTGAATATCTGACTTTTAACAGGGCACTATTACTGTTGAATGTCAGATTCCCTGTTTTATAAATGGAGCCCAATGTCTTCTCAAGTACAGAGGGATTGAACAGCTTTTCTGTTTTCAGAGTTGGTAGGTGCACCATATACATTATATCATGACTCGGTTCAGGTGATTTCAAGCTAGCTAAAAGGTTTGGGGCCAATTTATCCTGGGAACGCACACAATCAACATATGGAAGATATCCTGGCAGGAAAATCTGATGTGATAAGTCTGTAAAGTCTGTTTTTACAAATACATTTGCTTTTTCCCTTCTAGTAAATGACCTCTAATGAGTTAATTATTGTTTTTGAATGATAACTTTATCAGAGTATTGAAGAACCAGATGTCATGGTGAAAGGTTGTTGTTTTGAGCTTGCTGTGTCACTTTTGCAAACTCTGCACATTAAAATTACAAAAAGAATGAAATTCATCTTTTTTCCCCCTACCTTATATCAATTACATAGTTTGGCTTTCTATGCAAATTAATAGGCAGTTGATCCGAACAGCGTCATTTGTATATTTTTGCTGCAGGTACTCCAGAAATCCAGAAATCTCCAATTGCAAACAAACTTTGATCTCTTCCCCCACTCATAAACTGGGTCACCCACTTTGCTTCTAAGGAAACATTGAGAATCATTCATTAGCTGGGCTTCTTGCTGGGTGTTTGTGAGGATGTGGTTGTAAATAACTGTAACAAAGCATGTATCCAAATATCTCACTTTGACCATGGCTTCTGAGAACCACGCAAGGGTCAGCTTCCAAGTCATGTGGTTTGAAAACTTTGGAAAATCCCTGTAACCAATGGCTGATTTATTATTATTTTTTTTTTTTTTTTGGTTAAACAAGAAAGCACCAGAAAACAAGAAAGAAAGTACCAGACAATAGGAGGGGATATGGAATGATTAGATGCTAATTTATTGTATAGGTCAAGTTTAAGATCTAGAATCTGATTGTGAAATGTGTTTTCCTAAAAGATTAAAGTAGTAATCAGTGAGTCGGCTAAAAGGATTGCTGCTGAGCTGGAGGTCCATACACCAAAGGTGATTGTCTTATCAGTGTTGAATTAAGGTCTGTATAGATAGAGATCCAAAGCTGGGTTAGAGATTGGAATGATTTGTATTTGAAATGTTACTTATAATACCTGCATTCTGTAATTGTAAGGGTAACATTTACACCCCATTTTTGCCTAAATTCTGATCCAGGGCAGCAAAAAAATTATCTCTGTTATTAATATTCACTGTTGATATTGTTCTATTAAATGTGTTACATGTGTACTGTGTTTTAAACTTTCTACTGTGACCAGTTGAAAATTTCTCATTTTCTTGGCTTGTTGCCTGAGGGTAATATTCAATATGATGTCTGGTGTAATTCTGCATCTAAATGAACTGTTCGAGTTACTGGGCATAAGCACTTCAAAATTTTGTAAAGGGAAAATAGTTTTTATGTATTACACTGGGGAACAATTTTGAACAAATTTTTTGTTGACTTCAATTTTTAAGCTTATGTACACTAAAATAGGTATGCTGATTCTGAAAGTACAGTACTTTTCTTCTATCACGTTAGGCTTTTTATAAAAATGCAATTACTTTAACGTGGATTTGTATAAAGACGGAGTGGTCAGAGGTTGTGGTTGCTCTACGTAGTAAATAAGCACAATTTATTTTTCTACTTACACATTACACGTATTTCTTTTCTTTCAGATCATGTCTGGCTCTGCTCTTTCTCGTAGTAAGTGCCTAAACAACCCTGATTCATTTTGTTATATCTGTGGCAGTTTCACCATTCCCTGTAAAAGGGCAAACATCAGCACATTTGTAGAGCAAGCATATTTGGCATATTTCAAAGTTAAACTTGGGGATCAAGATAAGTCTTGGGCCCCTAATAAGGTGTGTAAACAGTGTGTAGAAGGTTTACGGATGTGGACAAAGGGAACACGTGATAAGACGACATTTGGTATACCTATGGTTTGGAGAGAGCCAGGAGATCATTTCAGTGACTGTTACTTTTGCATAGTGAAAACTTCAGGATAAAACAAGAAAAATAAATGTAACATAGATGATTCAGATGAAATGCCAGTGCCTGTTTTCATGATTATGGTGATGAACTAGGTCACAGCAATGATGAAGAGTTTGAAATTAAAGAGGTCTCTGTTCGTAATGGATTTGATCAGCATGAGATTAGTGATTGTGCACGTGATTTGGGACTATCGAAGAAAGCTTCAGAACTCCTAGCATCAAGACTGCGTGAGAAAAATTTACTTGAAAAAGGAACTAAGATATTGTACTTTCGAACCAGAGAAATTGCATTTCTGCAGTACTTTAGAACTGACAGTGGATTGGTGTATTGACATAACATACCTGGTATAATGGTGGAATAGGGAATTCCAATCTATAACTCAACTGAATGGCGACTATTCATCGATAGCTCAAAGCTGAGCTTAAAGTGTGTCCTCTTTTACAATGGAAATGTATTTTGATCAGCCCAAATCGGCCATTCCGTTTCTGTTTGTGAAGAATATGCAGACATAAAGAGAGTCATTGGCCCTGATTCATCAATAAATGCGCGTACGCTGGACGCACGCACAGTCGCGCTTCCAGCGAGCCGGTTTCCCGCGGTCCGGAGCCGAGTGCGCGCGTACACGCGCCTTCACTGACAGCCGGATTCCTGCTTTGATAATAATGAGCAATAGGGGTCGCGAATCCACCAATTAAGGCGATTAGATTTCAGATGCGCGATTAAGGAGGATCTGGTAAACTGTCAATGGTGAGATCATAGCAATTAGCGCACACCTGCTGTCTGTTCTGTGTGTATCTACAGTCCATTACAGGTCAATTAGAATCTTTAATGCTTCATCTTCTTTTGGGTAAGTGCTACTTTTTAAGTTACATTGTACTTATTCATAAAATATTTAATTTATTGTTACATTTGTTGCACGGTTTTTATACTTTTTGGTTTGCTTTGCAACACTGCAAACTAATTGCGATCAAGCTGTATATATACTAGTAAACACTTCATAATATGTCATCTCACAATAGTATGAATTGTAAAAAATTCTCACCAAGCATTTGTGATCCAATTAAAATGTCATTGTAGTTTTGTCTTGATAGAAATCAAATAATTGAAAAAAGGATTATTGTCAAAGGTGGTTTAAAAAAACATTTAGTGATTTCACGTGTGTGTATATATGTCAAAATACATTTAAATGCATATAAATACATATGCAGTTTCATTAATATTATTTAACTAGACTGGTTTGCGGGGGGTGTCATCAAGTGCTTGGATGTTATGGATTGATGTGACTTTGTAATCCTCATTGTTAGTTTCATCTGTTGTTGCAATGTTTTTGTGCCTGGTTTGTAATGCCAGTTTCAGTAGTTTAGCAATTCTTCAGCAATGTGTCATTTTTTCACAAGTATTGAGTACAAATGTCTTCCATGTAAAGCCAAAATAGTTCAAAAACGGCCCAACAAATATTGCACTCAAAAAATACTTACCAAACCAATATGCAATTTTGCCCTATCAAGGGTGGAAAGGGTAATATGTGTGCCATTAGAAAGAATGCTTTTTTAGGGTAACAGTGACTTTTAATGCAAGCACGCCAGTGTAAAGCTGCCGGGGATGCGCAGCTCCGGTCGCGGGCTCATCATGTTGCTGAATTGCGCGACAGCTTCCGATTTCGGATCGCAAAGTCGATTTCGGATTCTTGGTCAGCAACGCGGATACACCAAGTATCCCTGTTATTTGTGCATGTGGGACAGCAGAGCTTGAGAGGCATTGGGTGGAAAGGAATTGGCCTCCAAGATCTACCCTAAAACCAGGTGATCTAAACATTCTACATGAGCCACTTGTTGATAGAAAGAAAATTTTATTACCGCCTCTGCACATAAAACTGGGTCTGATAAAGCAGTTCATTAAAGCCTTGCCAACTGAAGGAAACTGTTTCAAGTACCTAATTTTGGCATTTCCTAGCCTATCATTTGAAAAACTAAAGGCCAGGGTGTTTGATGGACCACAGATTCGGCAGCTCATCAAAGATGAACATTTCATCAGGACAATGTCAGAAATCGAAAAGAATGCTTGGTTATATTTCAAAGCCATTGCCAAGGACTTTCTTGGAAACACACGAGCAAATAATTACACAGAAATTGTCCAGAAACTCTTGGAGAGCTACAAAATTCTTGGTTGCAATATGAGCATCAAGGTGCCATTTCTGCATAGCCACGTTTCTAACTTCCTAGAAAACCTTGGTGAAGTCAGTGATGAGCAAGGTGAACGATTCGACCAAGATTTGAAGGTCATGGAAGGACGGTATCAGGGTAGATGGGATGTACATATGATGGGTGACTGTTGTTGGAGCATCTGGCGGGATTGTCCTAACACTGAACACCCGATAAATTTTCAAATGTTTTACTGTAAAAAAAGTCATGGAGTGAAAATAGAACCTTTGTAAGAACAAAAGAAAATAAACAGTACATTCAAGGTATTTCATTATTTTTTCATTATATGTAAAATTGGTATGTTTTTTGACAAAAATGGAGGCTACCCTGTATTGTAAAAACTGGATGTGGTAGAAAAAAACGGGTTATTTCTGGATTCACCACCCAAAAATTAGTAAAAAAAAGTGTAAGAACCAATATTTCAGATGATGAATTGACTCACTAATTCACTTCTTGTATATCTTGCAGTATGTCCCACCACTGTCCAAAAAGGATTGGGGTGGATCCATCAGCCATATTATTGCTAAATAACTATTTACACATTATACTATGTGAAAATAATGAATCTAGCTAAAAGAAATTTAGTAAAATAAAGCAGTCCCAGTACAATCTGGTTGGTTCAATTAATCCTCAGGATCAATGTAAAATGCAGCAGTTTCTGTGCAGTCTGGTTGTTTCAAGTGAGTGGTTTGTACTTAGAAAACCTTTTCAGGATCAAAAATGGTGCTTTCAAAAGACACATTCTGGTCATGTGTCTGTCTGCAGCTTCCAGGAAGCGTCTGTCAAGAAATTAGTGCCAAGAGGGACATGCTTGTCAATAGCTTTATCTTTGCCAAATCATCTGTCCAGCAAATCTGCTAAGCATGGGGTAAGCATCAGTCCAAACTCCTTTTAAGTGAACCTACTGCGATCGAGTGGCTTTGTATAAAAGCTTTTTAGTTTGTGAAAATGATTAATTCAAGTCAACTGTCCTTCTGTTTATGTTGTAATTGTATTCTTAGTGTATTTATGCTCATTGTTTAACTCCCCTTCTCTGACCCCCACATTACAGATTTATACTCCGTCATTTCTGATTCAGCAAAACCCTGTACAGACAATGGGTAGATATCAGATTACTGTCACTGGAAATGATCCAGTGGTTCATCAATCAGTCTGGCTTTGATCCAGGAGCCTGTCACTGAGCTCTGTTCCAGGAGTCTGCCCCTGAGCTCTGATCTAGGAGTCCATTTTATTGGGGTCTATGATTGAGGTCTCAAATGGAGTTCTTTTACTGTTACTGAGGTCTGACACTATAGAGCCCATCACTAAGGTCTGCCCCTGTAGTCTTACACTAAGGGTTTTATCACAGAAGTATGACACTTTCGGGGTCTGTCACTGAGTTCTAAACTGGAGGTCTGACATGGGGATAATTGACTGAGATCTGGATTAGGGGCCCTGTCAATGACAGCAGAAAATGTATACAGTAGATACTGTCCAGAGACTCAGTTTACCTAACTGTATTCTTTTAAACTACATCCAATATTCAGCACTATTTAGACACCCATGTTTCACAAGTGTACACCTCTTTATAGAAATCTAAGTGGGGAGGTATATCTATGCCAAGGCAGTGTACCATGAGTATTATGTATAAAACAATTGTTTGTTTTTTTCATAAAATACAATTTTTATCCTGTGTTGTATGTCAGTTCTGTTGATCTCCTTTACCTTTCCTTTAGCTGCATTCTATGTACATAAACATATTATTTTTAATAAGCCAAATATGATGATATGCCTCTCCTGTACATTACCAATAATATTGCAGAAAAGAATATTAGAATATTTGTACAATAACTGAAACCTATGTCACCAAGACTTGCCTACTAAATGATATAATCAGCAAAATAATGTTTTAAATACATATAGGAAATCAAAGCCAAAAAACACAACCAAAAACATGTCCTCAGAGACTCAATCAGTGCTGCTCTTACACAGCACGCAAGGTGTTAGCAGGGACATACTGACACCAGGATCATGTTTGTGGAAACGCTATCAGTAGCATAATACATAAATATTAGTCTTCTAAATGATTGTGTTGGCACAGACAAGTAAGTACAAAATTATGCTCAACCAGAAGATTACATGTTTATAATACATATTGACACAAATCTAAGAGCAAGGAATCGGCTGAGATTGTTTTAAGCCCTTGGCTACCATTATGTAACCTGGACAGCATCATTAGGTTCTCCCCAATCCCCTTTAAATTCCTACCCTGCCCCCACCCAACAGAATCCTATTCATTTACAGACTGTAAGCAGTCCTCCTTTTCTTCCAAAACTCAGGAAAAGGTAAGGTGTGATCCCCAAGAAGCAAAAAGGGAATTGGGAGATAAGAGCAGGGTGGTAGGTGGGGGAGAGTAAATTTGTGTAAGAAACCAAGCTCCTCCCATGATGCTCCTCTGACAAGCAATGAGGTAATGCATGGACCATCAGCCTGCAATCCAGCAGCAGCATCAGCACCAGTAGGCAACATCAGCTGTACGGGCGGCTTGGCACAGACGTTACAGCAGCTCACAGCCACAGACCAGGAGAGGATCTTGGACAGGGAAAGTCTGCAGGATTTGGAGTTTATCTGTATATTTGGATGGAGGATTTGCTTTTACAATGACTGAAAGGTGCAGTTTATGGAGCGCCCTATCAGCAGCTGCATGCTGCTTTTACCGGGGCTCCTTTATGCAGGTGCAGGTAAGAAACTCTGTGCAGACATGTTAAATGTTCACTAATATCCCCTATCTTTATTAAGGCAATCAAGTCATCTATAAAGTGCAGTAATCCATGTCAACCAATCAAATTTAGTCCTCAAGCCTAGCATAACTTGAAAGCTGGTTACTATGAGATACAGCACTTTGCTTGGCATTGATTTCCATCTTATTTAGGAATATGTTTATATGCCATTTATGACATATAGTTATGGGCAACTTTATCTTAAGGGGGTTTGCAAAAATGATTTTTGTTCCCTAGCTTTGGTTGGTGGTTGTCATGTGTCTAATCTGACAGGTTGATAGCACATTTCACTGACTAGTTGGTATTCTTGGAGGTTGTTGAAAGCGTTTGTGAACATTCATGTTACATGTAGACTTGAATCATGCAACCAAGTGCAATAGGGTATAACAACCAATCCAAATTGATATTTCATTGTTATGACTGCTCTAAACTAATGGAGGCAATATCTGATTGGTTGCAAGGGCTAACTATGCTTTACATGGAAGCATAGCACTTTTGCTGCTGGTGGGGAAAATGTGGAATAACACAGATGATGACTAAGTTATATGACATCATCCAGAGAGATACATTGGACTTGAGCATAATGGGTTCATGATATCACCCATGTTATATGTAGAGAACTTTCTGGGTTTAAGGTACATCACTGAATGAGAGGAGAAGATGATGAACCATGATGTCATTTTGTATCACTGGCAAGCTTGGAAAGCATTAAAAGAGTTAAACACATGTGTTTCTTATCTGATAGGATTTGTGTTCTTATGTTCAATGCAATAGATATTAGTTTGGTGTTTTTAGACATTTCTTCATCAGAAATAATGGATGTGCTCCCCCTCTCTGTGATCATTTTCCTTCCTTTGGGGCAGCTATTTAATGTTACTAGCTTTGCATCCAGAGCTGTAGCAAAATGTGTTTTTATTTGGATTATGAATTCTTCATGCAAAGGTTTTACTCTAAAGCTGATAATTTATAGAAATATATACTGAAGTGGCAGTTTTTCAGTGGAACAGGTGACATTTTTGGAGAAATATGTATGTATGATCAAGAGCATAGCCATGTTTTTGGCACAGCAAGGGTTACAGAGGATGAAACAAGGCGCAATATATGAATGACTGGGTGTAGCAGTGGTGGAGGCACCATCCCTTCACCAGTAGCTGATTACCAGATTCTAGGAGCAATTACATCATTTCCAGCCAATGGGAATGCAGACAGCATATGCAACACCTACAGAAAGGGGCGGAGAACCCAGAACCCCCAAATTAAAATGGATAGGTTCAAAATTCTAATGGCATTACCAGACATATTGTGCAATGATGAAAAATTACCAATAACCTAAATTAAATAAAAATAGTCCATTATGTAGCATGGGATAAGGATTAAAAAAAAAGAGGGATGGAGCTTCTAGCCACGAACATACATCTTTTTTCTGATGTTATTGAACCATTTTATTGTAAGAAAATAACATACAGTAGCATTCAATTGTAGACACCAGTGTAGAGCTAAACAGAGGCGTTGCTCTTATCAACCTATATATTCCTGCCTACCAGTTTATACTGCAGGTGGGCATATCACAGAAAACATGTAATTTGGCTGTCGTGGGCTACACCAGTATTTTTAATTTGCTGCAGTTTCATAAATTAGATTTAGTATGTGTGCAGCTGTGCACTCTCAGTCACAGTGACAGCCATCCTCCAGGGAGAAATCAAACACCACTACTCCCAGGACACAGGCAGAGATGCAAAATAAAGTGGTACAGAACATTTTCAGTATTCAGCTTCTGAATACAATTCTAAGGAATTTTGATTTAATTGAAATAATCTTAATTTAATTAATTAAGAGTATTGTATGCTCAATAAGGACTGAGCAAGTTGTAGCACATCAGCTGCCATGATGTGCTTAGCCCCAGCATTCTCTGTGCTACATGCCTAATAGCAAGACCCCTTTAATAAATTGCACAACAAACAATGTAAAAAAACGCAATAACAACCAATTACATTTTTGTGAAACTGATCATACAGGAGTTGGGATTGATTTACGTATGATATTAAGGAGCTTGTATACAAAAAGAGGAACAAAGTAAAGCATCCAGTAAAGGTGTACTAAAGCAGACAATCTGGTTGATATTTAAAGGAAAAACATTCAGTGGTGTTTTGTGGGAAAAAATATACTTATCATACTTATCATATATATTTGAACTTGAATAACTTCTTTGCCATTTTGCTCCAGAAACAGATTGGCTAAAGCTGTACCTAAACACATGGCACAATGTAGCTTCTATATAACATTTAATAAATAAAATATTTTAAATACTCACAAGCAGAAAATACTGTGGGGTTTCAAAAGTCAAGAGATCTCTCCAAAATCAATTGGATGTGCTGTAACCAATCCACCGCTGTTTTGTGTAAAGCAAAACCAAACTGACCCAATACAAATTTGGTGTCAGCAACATCCCAGCACATCCCAAACAAAGCCCAACAAATCGCTAGTACACTCAGCCAATAAAACAACTGCACTCCACAGGAGAACAGATATATGACAGAGGAACAGACATATGACATGGCCCCTGATATATTGGATTTTGCGTTTTAGCAATCTAAGAGACCAAAAGTTGACTTATGTGGCTGGTTTTAGCATTTTCTGGAAAATGTAGGTGTTTTTTGTTGGAGAAAAGTATCCTGATGTATGCAGATGTGTAGGCATGATCCAACAACACTCAAGTTTAGCTTAGCTGATCATTCTTGTTCATCTTATTGAGAGTAGAGAGGAGATCACTGTTTGACCAACTGACAGTGGACATACGTGACAAACTCATCCTTGTGTTTAAGTACCCTGATCTAGTTGGGCATTCTTGATAAATGCAGCCTTTTACGTTCATTACAAAGGAAAATTCAGCAATTGTAGTTTATACTCAGCCTTTAAACCATCATCTACACCACTCAACTGAAGCCAATAGGAATTTGCTGACCGAAGTCAGGAAGAGCAACACTTGTGTAAATGAGCTCTTAAAGAGGAAGTAAACCCAAAAACACTGAGCATGCGTGAGATCGGCAATTTATTTCCCTTTTGGTGAAAGGGCTCCTTCTGTGCATGAAGGAGCAACCAGGAGCCTCCTGGGATGTGGGACGTAGGTATCCTGGGAGGCTCTGCGCTCCCATTCATTTTAGGGGGATGGTGCTGCACCCCTTTTTTAAGTGTTGCACTTTAAAAAACACGAACAAACAGAATTTTTACCTTACAAAAAAGGGTAAAGTGAAAATTCTGAGTTTAGGAAGGCTTTAAGTGTCATAATGTGGCTGAAATAATGTGACCAAATAGGAGCATGGGGTCAGGAGAAGACATCTACAGAATCATTGAACTTTCCCTTTTCTGTGGAAAAAAAAACTAGCAGCCTTGGCAGGAGTGGTTGTCATGGCAATGATTTAAACCCTGGACCCTCCAGGGAATATTTAGGCTGAATGTCCCCACCAGTAATTAGACTTGACCCCCTTCCCCCGGTATCCCCCTCCTCCCCCCTCTACACTTATTCACAGCAGTCAAAAAAGCAGGATATTTGCACTATGCTGTGAAAAAGGCCTATACCAGTGTTAGGCAGGGGCTGCGCTTACACAGAAAATGCTTTTAATTATCTCAACATCAGGTTTGCTTGTCTAAAATGGATTTGTTTTATGGGCTACAGAATGATGGACAGATTGACCTATATTGCATTGTAAACAGTGATTGCACGGTCTATTGTACAGCAATGGTAAAAAATGTGTGTGTGTGTGTGTTATACATTTGTGACAATAGTAATCGGGGTGGACAATGCCAACAGTGGGCTCTTTTGCAGAACTGATTTGGTTGATCCTGGTTGGCTGAGGAGGGTATGAATCCCTCATAAAGTGACACGCCCTAGTCCAGTGTCCTTCATTTTTGGACAAGGGATATAAAAGAGATACAACTAAAAGCTAAATCTTGGGTTCCAGTGCTGAACACAATGAGGTCCAGGGCTTCCCTGACTGCTTCAAACAAGCTGCAATTGTTCATTCAGCCATCTTCTACTGCCAGCATTTAGGCACAAGCGTTATTGGATCATGTTTATTAGTATGACATTTAACATATATCTAACCTTATCTGTAAAAAAGTTTTTTGCTAAAGCATTGTGCATTAAAAACAACTGCAATTTTTTTTTGCCATTTTACCATCTCAGTGCTGTTGAATTCCTGCAGACTCTTTCAGCCAAATTATTGGTTGGATCAGAATCCTGATGGCATGCATGTGTAATATGTGTCCCCTGCAGTCTTCATCAGGACCGCATGACGGTGACGACACGGGAGCATAACATAACAAGCCTTTGTTACCCTACAAGGAAAGGTGCCTAAAAAGGACCTCTATGGCAGAATCCTTTTTAATAAAAGCTGCAATAAAAATACAAACATATTAAATGTATATACCATTTTACTAATGTGATTTAGAGTTACCTACATCCGATTGTTACATTGTAGGAGATCAGAACCAGACAGACAGCTCTGTTGAATATTGTCCACAGAGATCTCACCAATACAATCCATAAACTCCTGAGAACTGTCAGTTAACTCTTTGGAATTACACCCTTTTACCATTTACCTATTACCTTTAAAAAGATCATTGGGAGCGTTGTTGTTTTGTTACATGCAAATGATTTAGCTGGCTATTTTAACTGGCTATCCTAAGGAGCTCAAGCTTTTCAAACAGTTGAAACACACATTGTGTGTGATCTGTGCAATATCCAGATCGGCTGACAACACATTTTAGATTGTTGAGTTCAATCAATGACTGCTTTGGTAACCATCAGACTCAAGCTTGAATTAAATGAATATGTAATAAGGACCACTAAATAATAAAAGAAAGGGTACTGTTGTCATAACACATCAGTCATATGCTTGCTTTAAAGATGCACTAGAAAAAATACTATTGGAACTTGAATAGTGATTGTAGGTGACGCAGGTTTAGAAAGAAAAAAGGGTTAGGTACCTAATGCTAGTAGAGGATTCATGGGGGGTATATGAGTATGAATCTGTAGATGTGAGGAGCTGTGTAGCAAAGACCCTTGGATGTACTGTAATTATTTTGAAGAGGGTAGGTACTAAGTCATTACTGTTCCCTTTATTTTCCCTGTAGACCCAGCAGCAACAAATAGGTTATATTTAAGGGATCTCTAGTTTGTCCTAAAATTGCTAACCCGAGGCTAACCGGGCATCAGTGAACCAAATGGGAAGTATGTATGTGCTTCTTGCACTCCCTGTTCAGTGACTTTGCCCTGTATAAATAAAGTTCACAATTCCCTAAACTTCAGAGATTACAACCCCAAATTTGTTTTGTGGTCACCTAAACACTATTACATGTACTATATTTATCCATCAATTATCTCAGTCTCTCAGAATCCTTGAATGCAGACACTGCAGCCTTTTCAGCTTTGGAAGGAAATACTTCCAATCCAATGGTTCAGCTGTAGACCACATTCAGACTATAGTGAAGACATCTAGCTGACTCAGGCTATTACATCAGTGCTTTAGCAGAGTAGCAAACAGGAGAAGAGGGGGTTTTGCTGGGCTCATTGGCTCAGGTGTTCCCTTGGCTGCTAAAGCTCATTACAATGCAGACAACGCCTCTAAACCCTTTGTATTATTCAAACAGACCCAGTCAGCTCTAATACGATTTTGTGCGGTGGGGGTAATATCGCATTCTGGTGTGGGGACCATCACACAGACTAAGAGCTGCCACCTGGACCAATAAAGAATTTGTGCATTATTTCCCTTTCCATGCAATATCCTTTATTATTGTGATGCTTCTGATCTGAATCCTCCATATGTAAAAGAGTATTACCAGCCAAGTTTAACTGGCTAACCACTGATCCTGTTAAACTGTCTCTTTGTACCTTAAGAATCAAGAATTTAGGTATACATATCATAGTTACCAAGACTGTAAAATAATTTCAATGGATGCTTTACTCTTGATAAGCAATCATATCTATATTTGTAATAGACAATATATAGACACCTAAATGCAAGTTATAGACATGGACCAGGGGCAGTATGCTTTGGGGGGAGGCGGCTTTTTTGGCATTAGTGGCCACCTCTGTACACCTTGAAAATAATTTGAAAACAGAATTAAAGGTGAAGGCAGTGGCTGATGTGGGAAGTCATAAGAATCCTTGCTGCAGACCTGTACTTGCCCTAAAATTGGAGTCTAGTAAGTTTAGTAGGAGTATAACTTTTACTTTGTTTCCCTCTTCCGTCTAGCTCTGGTCAATTTTAACCAAATTCATCACTGTGGCATGTGGAGATTTTTTTTTTCTAAAACAGCGGTCGCCATCGGTGGTCAGGGCCGTGGGGGGGGGGGGGGGGGGGGGGGGGGGGGGGGGGGCTAGAGGCGTCTTACAAAAAGGGCTGTAATAATTCACAAGTGCCTTTTGGCTAGCATTTTTGTTCAAAGGCAGGCCTGAACCAATGTCCTCAAGACTGTATTGATTGTTGCTTACGCTTTATGGGAGACCCATGCAGCAGCAATCATTCAAAAATTGATGGAAGAACCTCAATACTAGTGCTACAAAAGTTTTACACACACTGGCCAATTTCCCCTTATTCAGATTTCGATGAAGGTTTTCTAAAAGAATGGATGAAAAGATTGATTTCTTTGAAATGTATAAGTCAGAAAATAGTAGGATCGTATGACAAATACATAGATAGGTATTAATTTTTTGCCTGCATACCACAAGGAAGTTTTTCCATTTATGTTATTATAATAACATACATGTTTCCATCTGTGGCACAACACAGGTTCCCATAAATACAGGAACAACCAGGAAAATATATATGGAATTTGCTTCTACAGAGCAAAAGTTGAATATATAGTCTTATGGAGGCTGGATTGAGTAGCTTATAGGGGAGGAAGAAATGTTTTGTGATTTTCAAGGAGAAGCTAGACTCAGTTCAGCCTACAGTGGTTTGTTCAGTTTTAAACGATTGACCAAGTGTTGAATTAATTACTGGTTTTTGTATATTTCTACATTTTACACCTGTGGGTTTCAAATATGTATATGTTTAATACTTGTGTTTTCAGTTCTTTAGCCAAGATTCAATGTGAAGATGGCTATGCTTGTAAAGTTTAACGTATCTCAATGCAAACAATAGTAGTAAACTAAAATTTTGATGTACATATTTTTTTCTAATTAACAGTTTTCAAAGGAAAAGTACATTTTGGATACTCCGCCTGAAAAGCTGCACAAGGAGTTGGAGGAGGAATTAAAACTTAACAGCTCGGATTTGCGCAGCCATGCCTGGTATCATGGACGCATACCACGAGAGGTGAGTGGTTTAACCAAAGACAAAGGAACAACAGTTACAGTTTAACCGATCCAGTGTAGATGGACTCCTTTTGCTTTCTACGTATTTAAGACCATTAGTATTGCAATTAGGAATTAAAGATTTAATGGTAACTATATCATGAGCAATAGTAGAAAGATACTGTGGATAAATGTACCTGATATAGACCCTGAGCAGTCTATGCTCCATAGGGGTTCAGGCACTTTGGATGCAGGTATTACCTGTGGTATACCTGTGGTGTACCTAAGCAGTCTAACATGGACCTGCCACTGTGGTGTCTTAGTAAGTGATTTCAGTGATGGCGTGATTGTCAATAAGTGTCTAGCCAATGTATATTGATGAAAAAGGGTCAGGTACATTTGGATAATATCTTTCAGGTGCATTCAGGTTAAAAGACCTACACATACATCGAGGCACATTTGTTAACATTGGGCTACACCAATGTATTGTGCAGTATCCTTTGAAATCTTTACCAGCAGTAACTGGAAGTTCAAGCTTTCTTATAACTAGTCAACACTTTCAATCCATGTTGTCCCATATGTATTCTCTTTGTCAATAAAACGTTTAGAAAAATTGTACATTTCTTTATTGCCACAGGTGTCAGAGAGTTTAGTTCAGAGAAATGGGGACTTCCTTATCAGAGACTCACTGACAAGCCTGGGTGACTATGTCCTAACCTGCCGGTGGAAAAATGAGCCTCTGCATTTTAGGATCAACAAGGTGATGGTGAAGACCAGTGACAGCTATCCAAGGATACAATACCTGTTTGAGCAGGAAAGCTTTGACAATATCCCTGCCCTGGTGCGTTCCTATGTGGGTAGCCGAAAAGCAGTGTCAGATCAGAGTGGGGCACTCATCTACTGCCCAATAAACCGTACATTCCCATTACGATACTTGGAGGCTAGCTATGGCCTCTCCCCCAGTCGCCAAGGGTCACAAAGCCCACAGAAAGGACATATGAAAAGAAGAAGCATCACCATGACCGATGGACTCACTGCAGACAAGATTACTAAGGCCAATGGGTGTCCAAACAGGTATAAATATACCTTTGGTAGAAACCTATATAGTAGTAACATATTTTTCCACTCCTTTAGTAAACACAATTGATTGTCACTAGAATAGAACATGAAGTGGATGACCCCAGTTAGATTGCTAGCAACACTAAAAATCTGACAGGTTTTAAAATCCAACACTAAATAAAGTGTTATTTCTTAATGCTGTGTTTGTGCTGGGGAGGTAAGCTACATAAATAGGCACAAAGACAGCAGAGGTTCCAATCCTTCCCAACACTATCCAAGTCAGGGCAAGACAGGAAACCTTCATCCCAGGGGTTAACACAATCAATTAGCCATTTGAAGGTAGGGTGAATTCTGAGCTTCTAAACACATATACTATACAAAGTGTATTATGGTTCTACTTTGATTGCTGAGCACAGTGAAAGGTAGAGGTTCCTTCAAGGACATAGTGAAAAAGTGACATTTTTTTCACACCTTCCAGTATCCGCTTTCTATTCAGTTTAATGCATTGACATGACATGCATTGACAAGACCGCTCATGACATCTTGAAAACTCAAGGGAAAACAATGCTGGAAGACACTGTGGTCACAGTTTAAAACAGAGTTCAAATTATGTAAAGCTGAGTGTCACTGACTGCAGGTTCAGCTTTGATTGATGTCTGAGTGGTAAAGAATCCCTTCTCAGGACCATCAACCCAACATATCTTATTAGTACTGGCCCTGGTCCAAAAGCAAATCAGAAGGAGAGAAGAAAATCTCTCCAATAAGGAAATCCCTTTTAGACAGTTGTCACTGACACAGGTGTTCCAATTGCGGGATGTCCCATCTATTTCTTACACTGTAAGATCATTTTGAAGCTTTAGATATTCTTAAATTACCATAACTGTTTAGAAGGTAAAACTGAAACATAATCTATTGGTTAGAAATAGATACAATTCCAGAAATAACGTTTTTGTAGCCATATCCCCAGAAATCTGTGCTGTTTTTAAATGCCACATTGTGCAGGCTACATGTATTAAATTCTAGCTATAGTGTTGTAGGGGATTTTGTAATTTTGACTTCATCCATTCTAACATTTGCTCTATTTCTTCCCCTAGCACCTCCTCCCCTCATCACAGAGATATCATTAGGAGCTGTGCAGTCAGTGTGGACCAAATCCAGGACTTGCACTCACCCATGTCCCCTATTGCTGAAACCCCTGGATCCCCGGCCTACAGTACAGGTAGTTGTAATGAATTAGAAGGGATGATGGCATTCCAGGGCAAATCCTGGACAATAAGCCCAATTTTTAAGCAATACAAAATAAAATCTTTTTAATGTATTTCTTTTCAATATATATTTATTAATGTGCCTTTGAAATTGTTATAAAATGTAACAAATCCAAGAAGTGAGTCAATACCTCCTTGCAAGTCATAGCCTCCTATTTGAGGTTTGGTAAATTACTGTTTGGGCTATCCCAGTACAAATTTAGTACAAAGTCTAGAGACAGGGTCACTTTAAAAGAATCAGTCCACCCAAACAAATATTTTAGTTTTTTGTAGATACCAAAGCAATAACCCACCTTTCAGTTCCCTATTTCTCAACATGCTGGGTTCCCAGATCTACTGCAGCCTATTAGAGGGGCCCTTCACTTTACCAGGTTGGCATTTATTTACTTTATGTGAATGCAACAAGGAGCACAGGCACTAGCCAAAGCAGGTGGAAAAAAAAGATTTCCTAATAGATGGCAAATGTTTTCAGTCTGCACCAGATCTTATTCAGGTTTGGTGAATCACCCACGTTCTCCCATAATAGTCTAATTTAATCTTGGCAAGCTTAAATAAATCAGGCCAATTGTATTCCCATATTGTACAGTTTATTTTACTTTTTTTTTTTTTTTTTTTTTTTTTTACACATGTACACAGTTGTTCGAGTGAAGCCCCAAGGAGCCCCAGTAGCAAAAAATGTGACTCCCGGCTCGCCTGTGCTGAGAAGATCCAGTGAACCCTATGTCTGCCCAGCAAACAACAAGGCTGCATTGAACACAACTGGAAACACACAAATTTCTCCTTCCCCCTCTATAAACAGCTATAGTGACCCAAACAACGGGCATTATTGCCAACTTTGTCCAGCTTCCCCAACACACGACACCCCCAGCAAAACCCTTCTTTCAAAGAGCTATGTTGAGAGGTTAAAAGTGGACGAAGGTGCTCGGGCAGGGGCTAACCATGGGGTGGAGGACCCCGATAAGGACAAACTGTGCTTTACAACCCCTAGTGTTGAAGCCAAATCGTCTTTCAATCCAACAAGCTTCAAATCCACACTGATCCCCTCAGACAACAAGCCCCTGGAGATGTGCATACTTAGGAAGGTCAAGGAGCTCTTTTCTGAAGTCGATGCCAAAACCATTGCCAAGCATATCACCAAAACAGACTGTGAGGTAATGTCAACACCAACAAATACCTTTTGCGACCTTTTGGCTTATTAAGCTTACCTTTGAAAACTTTTTGTTGTATCAGTTTGATAAATGCAAAATATTTTGATATTTTTGATACTTGTGGTAGATTTTTTTCGATATTACACAGCGTGACAACACTACTTCTCTATAGTTACAGTTTAAAGTGCAGTGGGCCTGATTTATTAAAACTCTCCAAGGCTGGAGAAGATACACTTTCATCAGTGAAGCTGGGCGATCCAGCAAACCTGGAATGGATTTCCTAAAGTCATTTGGTATTTGCAGATCCATTCCAGGTTTGCTGGATCACCAAGCTTTATTGATGAAAGTGTGTCCTTTTCAGCTTTGGAGAGCTTTAATAAATCAGACCAAAAGATGTTGTCACTTTAGGACATAAAGGTGGTTACTGGTAATATCACAAGGTAAAAATTAAGAAAAAAAACAAACAAACACAGCCACCACATCTATGCACTGGTAACTGCAATATATTAAATGCTTGTTATTAAGTACAATATAATACATTTCAATAGGCCTAGTATAAAATTAGTTAATATGCCTTGCTGTTCCTTGGTCTCAATTCATATCTAATGATCATTTTTGACTTGCTAAAAACAATGCACATATAGATGAGATTTTATAATCTGTATTTTTATAATCTGTTGTTGAGTGATGATAGAGTCTGAGTGATGCAGTAAAATTTAGAGTAAATTTACTAAACTGTGATATATAAAAAGGGAGTATGGTACAGCATGCATATAAAATGAAAGCTCCATTGAACATTTAAAGGAACCCTGTACTGGGAACAACACAGGTGTGAATGTAAACATAATAGCCCATAATATGTGCTCACTGAAAAAAAGCACAATATTCTTCCTTTAAACATTGTTTTAATAATATTCTGACTTATTTACGATTCTTTTTAATCATTTGACATGTAGAGCAGAGATCTTCTTACATATATAAATTATTATTCAAAGTGAAGTAAAGGATTTAGGTTGGCAGATCTGAACTGCAGTCCAAAAAAAAGGTTAATACTAATGAAGTCTCAAAATGCTGCAATATGTTGAGCAGCTGCAATGATGTCACAATGACATCACCTTATTTTTTTTCTTGCCGGTATGGCCAGATTCAAATGCCTGCCATTATTGTGTTTATTGCTGTGCCCTCCAGGGACACCTCCTTTAAGATGTGGCAACAATCTATTTCTAATTAGAAGAGATTCATTTCCATCTCCACGTTTCTTCTAGGTTGCTAGGATACTTGGTGTTACCAAGGAGATGCAGAGAATCATGGGAGTCAGCTCAGGCATGGAACTCCTAACACTGCCGCATGGCCGTCAGCTGCGACTTGACCTTTTGGAAAGGTGCGTGGAGAACATTCACAGAGGCTTTTGTCATCACTAAGTGTAGGGACACACTGGATGTGAATAACACGACAATTAGCCAACCCCAAATACACAGAGTAACAAAGTCTTAGCAGGACAGAACATATAAAAGCGGACCTGGTGTATACCTATAAAAGCAAAAGAGAACCCCCTGCTGTACAGCATTGTATACCAAGTGCACTGGTATAAATCTGACACATAGGGGCTATACCTACATAACTGGCAATTATATCTCTATTATCCACTATGTTTAGTTGCAATCTTTGTAGCAAGACAGATGAGAAATAATGATGTGTGATGTTTTCGTATAGTCCCTTTTATCACTGGGTCCTGTAGAAGTCACATGGATTTCTATGGCTGCACAACATTTGGTTTAACATTTTGGTTTCTTCATATTCGATTGTGAATAATAACACCTTCGTTTATCTTTGTGTGATCCTAAATAAAAGACTTTCTGGGAAAAATATGCATACTGGGCATTCTAACTTTCTTAACCTGCATGCTTCTTATGTCAGTGATGCCAGGGACAGACAGAAATCTAGCATTTTTAGGAAATTAGTGTAATTTGGAAATCAGGATTCCCCCCAAGAGTTGCAAGCGGTTCACCTGTATAACAGATAAATGTGATCTCTCTGCATTGCTTCACAGATTTCATACCATGTCTATCATGATTGCTGTGGATATCCTTGGCTGCACAGGCAGTACGGAAGAGAGAGCCACTCTGCTTCACAACACCATACAACTAGCAGCTGAACTGAAAGGCACTTTGGGAAACATGTACAGCTTTGCGGCTGTAATGAACGCCTTGGAAATGTCACAGGTATGCAAGTTTACAAGAAATATAGCCTCTTTGTTTTCTTGGTACAAAAGTTGTTCAGGGGGGCTAAATATAATTGTGCAACCCAATAGATACCAGTTAGACCCAAAGCATTCAATATTCAACACTGGCCTGACACACTAGTCTCCTTTTCTGTAATATAGGTCTGTGTTAGGACACCTATGCTAAAGTGGTGTGAACTTTGGTGACAAATGAATTACTGAATTTCTATAATTGATGCACAACCTGCACAGTACTTAGTCACTTGCTGGTTTTCTTACACTATTTTCCTTTTGCCTTTTGCTTTTTTTCATTTTTATTAGTTTTGTTTGTTACCTTTTTCAGTGACTTAAAAAAAATGTGCAATAATGAAAAACTACCATTTGTTTATTTGTAAAACGGGTTACTATATTTTGTATGTCTGAAAGGTTACATGAGTGGTATTAGAAAAACACAGTGGTAAAAATGAAGAAAAAATTTGTCTATAGATTTCATTGAAAATATTTTTTTGCAAAACAGTATGGTTTACTACAAGGGCTGAAGTGGTTAACATGCTAACTTGCCTGGGTCTTTTTGGAACCTAGCAATGTCGATACCTACTTTTCAAAACTGTTACAGAAAATGTTGGCTTGGACTTTAACAGACTTTACACTCTTTAACAAATACTTTTTTTGAGTAAAGGAACACATGGAATGCTCTCATCACTTGCAAATGTCAGGTCATGTAAAGTTGTATTTTGCCATCTTTAGCCATGGGATAGCTGGAACAGAGCCAGGACATAATGTGGCTCCCTCTGTAGGGAGGGAAGCTGTGCACAGATAATGAGGCCTCCTGCCTGCTCTATTAATGCCTGAAAGGAGATGATGATACAATACAGCAAGATTATTACATCTACTATATGCAGATTTATAACATGTCTACTTTTCTTGCATACAGATCTCAAGACTGGAACAGACCTGGGTTACACTGAGACAGAGGCATACAGAAGGGGCCATCTTGTATGAGAAAAAGCTTAAACCATTCCTTAAGAGCATGAATGAGGGCAAAGGTAATTGCCTAGTCAGCTTGATCCACCCCCCACAAAGGATCACATATTTAAAGCTTAGAACCAAAGTGTTTTATAAGGGTAAAAAGATTTGTAAAAATTTCCAAGCTAGTGTTTTGTTCCCGGCATCCTACCAGACAACATGGGCAGGCTCTTGATCCCTAGTGCAGTTGGAGTCTAATAATTAGGGAATATATTTGATGCTAACCCCAGTTTGCCCCTTGTCAAACAAAGTTTCATTTTGTCATGAAGAGTTTTTAAATGTGCTCAATGGTACAGCCATGCCAATGCTTTAAAAGGGGCTCTGTTAGCTACACAGTGCATCCTGAGTTTTATAAATCGGATAGGCTGTGATATACATAGTAAAATTAGGTGTAACAGAAAGATTTGTGTTCTCAGTCATAAAAATGTCATTTAGTGTAAGAGGTTAGGGTAATTAGGGTCTACAGCTAAGGGCTTTGTTAACTTTCAGGGGATTGGGTAAGTGTTGAGGTACTTTTTTAAAGGTAGGTTAAGAGACAAGATTAGTCTAAGGTTAGGGTATCTGAATGTAAATAACAGGGTTATTCTACAAACACTGGAAATCCCTGACGTGTCTGCTTTAAGCAATTTGAAATTTTTTCAGCTTTTGTTTGCATCTTTGGATGTTGGTCCAAATTGGTAGAAAATCATGGAATTCTATCTCTCTGTTAATTCCTGTTATGAAAAAAGACAAAGATGTGCGTATTATATTTTGGATTTTTAGTACAACATGGCCACAGCCTAAAAGAAAATATATAAAAATACCGGAAAACAGGAAGCTTTTGCCTGATCCAACATTGATTTTAACAACATTATTTGCAACATGTGCATGCACGTGATCACTGATTGATATCTGATTACTAAAGAGAAGATACACCAGGACAAGAATCTTTTTTTACTTCCGGTTGTGTTACCCAAGGTGATATAGGTAGAAAGTCGAAAAGACCAAGAGAAAGACGGGGGCTTAGGCTTACAAATTATTTAGGTATTGATATAATGGTTCATAAATAATTACATAGCAATCATGATTTATATTATCAACTCCATTGTATCAGCAAGGGATTGAGATATTCATGCTAAACAGAGTTCTGCTATCACAGTGCATTAAAGAAAGTTAACCGTTCCAGTCTGATTATCCCAATGTGTTTCGCCTTGTAAGGCTTCCTCAGGGGTATGCTGGGACTGTTACAGTCTAGGTATTTTCAAATATACACATATAAAGAAAAAATAGTACATGCATTTGATCCAGTTCAAAGTCCAATCAGGTTGGCACTAGTCAAATAAAAACCTAATGTGGACACACACGATAAAATGTGTATATACCGCAAGTCTGGTAACGAACATAGTATTCTACGTGCAGCTTGTGGACACAACACGTTTCGCCCAGTATGGACTTCCTCAGGGGCAGCTGTGCGGTAGCAGAATTGTACTCAGGTACTGTATGCAGTCTAAATATGTTATAGAACATACATAGATATTTGTATCAAAAGTATGTCATAATATAGATACATACAAATAAACAATTAGAACACTTAAGTCTAAAAACAAACATGTTAAGCAAAGCAGTTTCAAATATCATGGTTAGCAGGTATTGTCATTTGTAAATGCATAAATCATTTGCAATTAAATAGAAAGAAGGCAGGGTAGAGATAAGGTTGTCCAGATCATTATATGGTGAGTATAAATAACATTAGTAAGAAGATGTCACCATGTCTAGACAGGTGTTAAAAGATAGCATAATGCATCAAATAATAATTGCCCCTAGTAGGATAAAGGTTCATATATGCGGTGTGTGTTTAAGATAATAGAGATAAATAATAATAGGTCATTTTGGTGAATGAAATATAAAGAAAAACAATGATTAAACTTATGTGACAATAAAATGTTGATCAATATTGTTGACAAATCCATTTTGTCTCGCATTGTAATAATTTTTTGTTATCAAAATCTCCTCTTCCAGGACT
>NC_092871.1:60094966-60138801 GCF_032062135.1 Pyxicephalus adspersus | reverse complement strand
TAGGGCAGTTTGCACCAAATTTTTGTGCAGAATCTATATGAAAACTGATGGGTGTTGACCATCTTGCCATTATAGATTGAGTAAACATGTTCATAGATTCTTGATCTGAATGCTTTCTTGATTTTACCCACATAGAACCTACCACAGGTACATGTGTTCAAGTATATCATTCCAATAGACTGATAATTGACATGGTATTTCAGCTTGAGTATGGTACCATTTGGGAGATTTAAAGCTAGGTTTTCGTGTATCCATCTGCACTGTTTCTAGTGTACACATCTATGTGTACGACTAGGTGTGTCATCTGGGCATACAGTGTGGGTAGGGATGTAATGACTGGCTACCAAGTAAACCTTTAGAGAGCCTGACTTCCTATAAGTAATTTGTGGTCTTAAATGGATATGTGTTTTTACATTGGGGTCCGATGTCAGGATACTCCAATGTTTGGATAACATGTGTCATATATTTTGTTGATATTTTGGTGAGTTTATTGTCTGAAGAGGGTGCAGGAGTTTTGTGAATAAGGTCATCCCTCTTACGTGTACTGGCTTTATGATAGGATATTTTAAGTACCGGTAATTTTTTATTGTATCCTCTCAAGTCCAGGCGAATAGCCTATTCCGGGATTGCAGTTTCATTTTAACCTTAACATTTGGCTGTGGGGCATGCTGTTGATTTCACCCATTTGCATAGCTTGCTAATCACTGTTCCATCATCGATGATGCCTGTATATACCAGGGGGCATATACCAATGGGTGTGTACAATGACTTCATCGTTAGGAAAGTTTCACTTTTACTGACTGCTGCATGTCATGTACTGCAGCCTTACATTTCTCCCAGTACAAAGCTCCATATCTCCTGAACAGTATGTCATACTGACCTGAATTTTGCAGGGTACACAGCGAACCCCCATAATATTTCATCTTCCCATCTTTATTAACTTACAAAATATGGGGGTCATAATTATAAATAATGTCGAGCGAACCCAAACTGTAAAGTTTGGTTCCGTACCGAATTTTACGTTTTTTGGTACCCGGACCCAAACCTGAACTTTTCCGGAAAAGTTTGGGTTCGAGTTCGGTGTTTAGGCAGATAAGCTCTGCAGCTCCACTACAACTTGTCCCAATTCATCACCTGTAGTGCCCTGTATTCTTAGATAAACTCTATCTAAGAATACATAGTATAGTACTGCAACAGCAATCGCTGTTGCCGTGTTGTGCTTCTACTGTGTATTCCTGGATAGAGATTCTCTATCTAAGAATACAGGGCACTACAGGTGACTACAGGGCACTACAGTTCTACTACAATGTCCAGGCACTATAGGTGATGAATGGGGACTTGTCCTCATTCATCACCTTTAGTGCCCTGTATTCCTAAATAGAGAAACTCTATCTAAGAATACATAGTACAGAGCTGCAACAGCAATCACTGTTGCTGTGCTGTGCTTCTACTATGTATTCTTGGATAGAGAGTCTCTATCTAAGAATACAGGGCACTACAGGTGATGAATGGGGACTTGTTTTTATAATGAGGACCCTCATATTTTGTAAGTTATTAAAGGTGGGGAGATGGAGTACTGCTAGCTATGAAAGGTCCCCTGTGTACCTTGAAAATTTCAGGTCGGTATTACATACTGTTCAAGAGATATGGAGGTTTGTGCTGGGAGAGATGTAAGGCTGCAGTGGGAGAGATGTAAGGCTGCTGTACGTGACATGCAGCAGTCAGTGAAAGTGAAACTTTCCTAACGATGAAGTCATTGTACACACCCATTGGTATACGCCCCCTGGTAAATATTTTTCACGTGTAGATTTTTTTGTTAGGACAGCGGACACAACGTCCGAACCTAGTGCATGCGTAGGAGGATCTGTAGGACGATGCCTGTAATTTGCGGGCTCCTTCACATACAGCCTCCGGCTGTCATTTCGGACTGCGCCCTATCTATACAAGCTGCTGCTGAATAAGGACTTCTGCCACCAAACAAAGAGGTAAGGAGGCATCTCCAAATTAGTCATATATTAACCTGGATAACCTGGAGGTATAAGTGTTAAGCTGACTTGTAGCCAGGTTTATTGAAGGTTGCAGATAAAATAACACAACAGCAAAAGAAAACCTTGCCTGTCCGGCACTTACTATACATAAGACATCCCTGTCTATCAGCTGGAGGGCTTCTCCCTGTCAGCTCAACACCAAGCTTACAGCAACCTTTTACTCACTTTTAGCTCATTCACACAGAACGACTTGAGCTCACTCACACAGACCGACTTTTTGTGTCCCCAGGCAGAGAGCTCCCTCACACAGACCACCTGTGTCCCAAAGCAGAGAGCTCCCTCACACAGACCACCTGTCTGTGTCCCCCAAGCAGAGAGATTCTGACTGAGCTCCTTGCTCTATGTTATATCCCCACCCTCAGTGCTTCTTCATTACTTCCACCTACTTTACATAGGGGAGGAATCTTGGGCAAATATATCTCCTTTCCACCTCCAATCCTGCATTGGTGTCACATATCCCCGCCCCCCCCCCCCAGACCCGTGGGACTGAGCAACTGAAACCAACATCATCAACACTGGTTGGGAACAAAGGGCCTGCTTTAGAGTCCGAAACGCCTCCTCTGCTTCATCGTTCCACTTTATCATCCCTGACCCGCTTCCCTTAGTGAGATCAGTTAAGGGAACTGCTATGGCTGCAAAATTGGGTATAAAGAATCTAAAATAGCCAGTAATCCCCAGGAATGCATTCACTTGTTCCCTATTTACAGGCTGGGGCCACTTCTGTATGGTTTCAATCTTGGCAATTTGGGGCTTGACTACACCTCTCCCAATAATGTACCCCAAGTACTTGGCTTCTTCTAGACCAATGCTACATTTCTTGGGCTTCGCAGTAAACCCTGCTCCCCTCAAATCATCAATCACTGCCTGTACTTTGAGTAGGTGTGTCTCCCAGGGCTTTTCAGAAAAAACCCTCTGTTCTGAGCGACCAGCTGTCTGTCTTTCCTTTTCTAGGCAAAACACACAACTAACAGACTTTGTAAGAGCAGTATCAACACCGCTGCTCATTTTGCGCACCGCACAGCTCCCAAGCACAGTATTGATGCTTCCATTTACAACAGATTTGGTCATCTCCTCACTGTCATACACTGCTCCCTTGGTCTTATCAACCACTCCAATTATACTGTGAATCACCGCATCTTTAGCCCCAACAGCCTCTGAGGCTGTAGCTACACTCTTGTCACTTGGTTTTTGCAGTATGTGCATTTTCCTGGTACCACCCTGTGTAAAACGAACATGACAAACATAGCATTCATATAGCTTGTCCCCAGAACGAGTACTTATGTGCCTCTGCATGTGAAGGTCAACTTTTGAGCTTCTAAGACAAGTATAACTGCACTGATCCCATTGGAAAGTTTTCTTTACACTTTTCTTTTTAACTTTTGTCCGTTTTGGAGGCTTCCTGTTTCCACGCACGCTTTCAGCCTTCCCTTCCACTGGTGTAGCAACGCCTTCTCCAACATGCTTCTGAGTATCCTGTTCATCAGGCACAACAGTGACGGTTTCTTCCCTCTTTACTTTGCTTAATTTACTAAATTCTTCCAGTACCTTTTTGCAAACAGGGACAGCTTTTCCAATCTTTACTTCGCTTAATTTACTAAACTCTTCCCACACCTTTTGAGAAACAGGGACAGCCTTTCCCAACTGCTCTTGAAATAGAGCCCCTCTTTTCACTAGGGCTTTAGTAGACTGTGTGAAGTGAGATATGGCACTATCGTGTTTGCTATTTTACTGGTAGACCAAGCCCCGTTGCAGAGTGCCAGCTTCTTCCTCTTTCTCTTTTGTCCCTTCATTCTCTTCATCATCAGATTCAACATCTCCTTCCTCAGCCACCATTGGCTCAGCTTCTTCGTCCTGCCCTTCAGGCTGTTCTTTTGTCTCAGCTGAAACAGGATCCCATCCATAAGCTTGAACTTCAATAAAAGGAAACTTTTCTCAGCCAACACAAGCACACATTCAGCAGCTTCCATCTCAGATAACAGAGAAGTATCCTTGACAGTCACTACAGGAATACTTTCTTCAACCCCAATCTCCGTTAACACAACAATACTTTCTATAGCCTTTACTGCACAAGAGACAGGGACACTTATTTCAGCATGCACTTCCTCACCCAAAACCACTGTACTTGGGACATCACCTTTGGATTCCTCTGGTTTCTCACAAGCTGCATCTGAAACAAGGCTGGCAATTTTCTCTTCTTTAGACTCCTCACTATCATCCTTATGTTCACTCTCTTGCTGCTTGGCCCATTTTCCCCTATCATAAATAATTTTCTGTACTCCTTGAGCCCGTTCCATATGTTCCTTAACAATTGGCATGACTGCTGAAATCCTGTCCTTGTCAATACTTCTACTCCTTGCCTTTTCTCTTTCCCTACTACCTCCCCTATGCTTATGTCTACTTCTACTGGAGTTCCTTGATTTTCTAGCAGGCCTTTCCTTTACTTCCTTTTAAGATTCAAGCACAGAACACATAACAGAAATTGGAAAAGGAGTGCAGCTATCTGCCGATACCTCAACTACTTCCCCTAATGGGGAATTCTCTAATGGTTCTGGGCCTATATCAGAGGCTGTCAATATCTGCAGTGGTTCCAACTTGGACTCCCATAATTTCAAAAAATGTGGAAAATCTCTTCCAAGAATAACCTCATGCGTTAGTGCTGGGACTAATCCAACTTGATGAAGCACTGACCCATATGAAGTTGTAATATAAGCAAGGGTTATCTGGTATTCACATTTAACCCCATCCACACAAGTCACAGTGAACATGTCTGATTTACTGTCAGAGGGGCCTGTAAGGCCTGCTTCCACCAGTTACTACACTTCCTGAGTCTAGCAGCGCAATCACACTTTTTTGATCATTAACTTTTAATTCACACAAATGTTTTTTGACACTGTCTGAACCTGCCACAGTACACAGCACCTGTGCAAACATAGACCTGCGGTTTTTCAGAAAGGCAACGTCACATTGCATACGTTCAGTCATAGGACAGTTCACTGCAATGTGTACCAACTCCTTACACCGAAAACATCTTCTAGGCCCTTTGTTTACTCCAAAATTATACACCTTGGGCTTTCCTGAGCCCACAGTCTCCCTATCTTCTTCATTTAAAGTCTTCACATTTCTCCCAGCTCCCTTAAGCCCCAGAACAGTCTTATCAGGAACTCTTGGAATCCATGGGGTTGAGGGCTGAGAGGTATTTAGAAGACCCTCAGCCGCAGAGTATCGCTCCACCAGATCCACAAGCTGCACCACTTCCTGCAAGACTTGGCGGTCTTCATTCGTGGCCTCTATCAGGGTGGTTAGCTGTGCAGACAGTAAGCGGTTGGCTTATTGCTGGGTTGCATTTGTGCGCTGTTGTTCTCTGGTTGCCTCCTGCTGGGCTGCCGCAGACTTTGCTGGGGTTAAGGGACACTTGTCTGGTTCATCCAACTCAGATCACGTGTTAAGCTGACTTGTAGCCAGGTTTATTGAAGGTTGCAGATAAAATAACACAACAGCAAAAGAAAACCTCGCCTGTCCGGCACTTACTATACATAAGACGTCCCTGTCTATCAGCTGGAGGGCTTCTCAGTCAGCTCAAAATCAAGCTTCCAGCAACCTTTTACTCACTTTCGAGCTCATTCACAGAGACCGACTTGAGCTGTGTATATTTGAAAATACTGAATGTACTACTGTTTCTATATGTGTTTTTTTGAATATACCTTGACAGTCACAGTCCCAGCATACCCGAGGAAGTCTTACCAGGCAAAACGCGTCAGGCTAATCAGTCACTGTGATAGCAGAACTGTGTTTAGTATGACTATCCCAAACCCGTGCTAATACAACGGAGCTGATGATAAAAAACATGATTTGTATGTAATTATGTATGACCCAATTATATGAATACATAATTAATTTATAGGCCTAAACCCTCATCTTTCTCTTGTTCTTATATATTCAAGTACACTTCGGGTGGGTAATATCTACCTACTAACATAGGGAGATAGAGTACCTCTTTCTTCATATATAGGTAAAAAATCTCCCTTACAACACAGGCAGCAATAAAAACCTATAGTTCCGGACTCCTCCCACTCCAGCTAAAGCTTAAAAAAGGTTTTGTTTTGTGTTCAGATTATGATAAGGGTGTCAAAAGGAAGTGAAAAGACCTCTGGGGAAATACAGCAAACTGCAAAATTGCCTTTTAAAAACAAAAGTTGTCATCACTTGAAATATAGTCTTCATTTCAGGATAATGAATATAGCCATGCTGATACCTAAAATTCCTGACATGCAATGTTGTGGGGGAAGTTTTTTTTCATAAGGGAATTGCTGAACTGGTTTTACTCTTAGTGGTGCTGTCAGTGTTTATGAAAATTCAGAAAATAATCAATGTTGAGATCATAAATATGAGTCATTCTACAACTGTTTTTATAGAGAATTGGCTTGTGTATTTGTAAATGTAAATGTTTTGATCTTTGGCACTCTTGTCTTGCCATAGTTAAGAGATTTTTTTATTCCTTGCAGAGAGTCTCCCATTAAGCAACACAACTTTTCCACACGTTATCCCTCTCATCACTCTTCTGGAGCGCGATGGCCCTCTGATGGATAGAGGAGAGCCCTGGGATAGCATTGACAATGGTGTAGAAGTGGTGATGGCTCACCTAGAAGCTGCCAGGATGGTGGCACATCATGGAGGTCTGTACCGGACCAATGCCGAAGTGAGGCTGCAAGGTGAGTTAATATCACTCAAAAGACACATTCTTCTAAAATTTAACTGGTGGCACCAAGATGGGTTAATTGATATCCAGGCACTGGAGTAGACCTAGTAGAGTTCTTTTCTGCTCTAAAACTGACTGCCAAGTTGGACTTGTCAGTTAATGTTACATAGACAGTGATGTCCCAACTTTGTAAGATATCAAAAGCTAAACTAAAATGTAAGGACCTCTAATCATACAACAATTACATTCATGGTATTGTTACCTTAAGCACATTTTATTGGTATCTGTGGAATGTGCCCTGTTTGGAGTGCCTTAGTTTGAAAGAAGGACCAATCTTATAAAAAGGTAAGGTTTATTTTCAGATTAGGATATATATACATATAACTTACAAGAAGGTCAATGGAAAGGGGTCTAGCTCTTTACCTAGCACATGGACATTCTCACCCACTCTAAAACATACAAGCCAGGCTTTTCTCTCCTTTGGTGAAGTGTTGTCCAAGAGACCACAAAGTCCATCACTTCCCGGGCTCATATGAGTTTGCTGTTTACATCTCAACTCCATTTCAGGAAGACTGCTGTAAATAGTATAGTAAAATATCATCAGGGGTCAAACTGACCAATGTGATAAGGATCCTCAGGTATCCCCTCATGAAAGATCAATTATTATCTCTGATCAGCAAGCCTTTGATGGCTGTTTTATGGTAACAAAAATGCTGCTTTTATACTGCTTTCCATAAGGCAAAACTTATACTTATTTTTAAGTCATATTAATATTATTACTAATATATAGCCCCAACATATTAGGGGTTGCAAATGACAGGCAGATACAGACAGTGACAAAGGAGTAGAGAAAACCCTGCTCCGAAGAGCTTACAATCTAAGGAATATGACATTTTTCCACTTCCAACAGTCCCTTAGTGTGTTTGTTTTGTTCAGTATCTGGTGCTGTCTAGTAGGCTACAATGTACTGATCAAACTAATGCTTCCCTGCGGCTTTCATTACTGATGATGATCATGCTGGCTACTGTGACGCATACATAAATAAATTCATTTATCAAGACTGCTCAACAGGCTGACTCATGTCTGTATATTCAGCTAGTAGGTCATGCACATCTACAGTGTATTCAGTAAGTTGAGTTTCCTCACCCTTACTGCCAACATAATTGTATGCAGTCCAGCTAGTGAAGTAATTTTCTATAGAGGAAAGCCTGAAAGACCTAATTTATTATTATTATTATTATTATTATTATTATTATTATTATTAATAATAATAAACAGGATTTATTATATATATATATATATATATATAGCACCAACATATTCTGCAGTGCTGTACATTAAATTAAATAGCCTTCACTGTTCTACTGTTTTTGTTGCAAAAAGTCCACATCAATTACTGTCCTGCTTGCAAGTTGTCACTAGAATTGAAAGTGAGAGGATTTTTTTACAAACAATAATAATAACAAGAACACAATAATATCTGACTGAGGTCCTTTATTAACATATATGTGTCTGTTTTTATGCAGCCCTTTTAACTTTGTGTTTTCCACCCCTGAACAGATTTCCACCCCAGACAGGATCTGTTAGAGGTCTCCAGCACAGAGTTTCAAATGCGAATGCTGTGGGGAAGCCGAGGTGCAGCAGGCAGCCAAATGGAGAGATATGACAAATTTGACAAAGTCCTCACCGCGCTGTCACACAAATTGGAGCAATCAGTGCGCTTTAGTGAATTATAACATCCTGGAGGTGGAGATTGAAATGCCGAAACGGAGGACATCAAGGGGATAAAATACGTGCAAAGTGATGTTTCTCAGAGATTTCTTTGAAGAAATAATAGCACTTTTCAGTGGCTCCTATCACAGGGGCCTATATTTTGTCACAGTGCATGCTGGATCTTATCAAATTTCAGAAAAAAATGTACTGTACATATTATTTTGAGGAAATATATATGTGGCTCATTACTGACCAAAATTTTACTTTTTGTTTAATTATAAATCTGGACATTTTACTGATTTAAGGTCCACAGTATACGACTGAAGGTCAACCCTGGAAAAAAAAAAATTATGGCATAGTATCTGGCTACTGACAGCAGGACATGTGATCAGTCAATTCCTGACTGCAGGTCATTCAATTAGAACTAGATGAAAGGGGAGTTTCTTGAAGGTGCTGCAGTGTCCAGGTATGAGCAAGAATAGTAAGCCTCATTGATATAGGTCGCTGCAGACTGGCCCTCAGTTTTAAAGACTAGACTCAAGGGTTGTTGACTATCAAATGTGGGAAACAATGGTTTAGGTAGGATGTAAAAATGACACACCTATAACATCAGATGAACTTTGATTGCTAGGCTACTATGAAAGAATTTAGCAGCTCATCCTGGGACTTATAGTTCTACAATACCTGAATACCCATAGACTGCCTTAAACTGCCATACCCCTTCTTGATGCAAAATTTGATACAAAACTGTAGAATTTCGTTATCCCTGCTATAATCCTGACAGCTGCCAAAAATAAATTGTCCCTATAAAATGTCAAAATCTACAACCGTGGGTTATAGAGGGCTCAATAGATAACTGCCTAATAACAAGAATAACTCCCTACTAACAATGCCAAATATGTATAATGCTGACCAAACTGCCATGAAGGGAAAAATGATCAGTGACCTCATCCAGCAAATGTATAGGCTGCTTTATCCTGCCTGAATGTGCATAAAAGTATAAAACTGAATTGGATGCCATCTAGTGGATTCTGGCTAGACAAGTTCACAGAAAATGCTTGTTTTAACATCAGATCTTAATTCAAATCAATTCCATTGCTGGTTGTCACAGCCAATATTGGTAGAGTTATTTATTTAAGTTTGTAACATACAAAGAAAAATGATAGAGTAATACATACAAGACAATGTTCTCCCAGTTTCTATCATTTAGGCACACCAAGTCATCTACATTTTCCTCTCCTATATTGCAATAAAATGTGTATTTCACCAAGCTTAGCCTGTGTATAGAAAAAAATTAGATGAAGGCAGAGATTATGTTTTATTTTGATGTCTATCATCTAATAGATGGTTGATGGCACTCCAAAAGAAAAAAAATATCATATACTATATTTTGTATATGAATAGCAGCTAAAACACATTTGATCAGTTGCCCATCCCCAACACAAATATTCTAAATTGTATTGCATGTGCCTATCAAGAAATCTAGGCAGGGTAGGGAGGGAGGGTGTCTGTAATTATGCAAAAGTATAGCCCTGGTTTGGGATCTTCCTTTACAGTAATGTAAAGCTGAACTCCAGGAATATATATACAAAACACACATTAATGCAGCTATGTAGTCATAAATACACTGTTAAATCTATTTTTAAAATGTAACAGTGTAAATACCTGACTTTACCTGGTACCTTATGCAATTTGATGTACTGAAAACCTCAGAGTAGGAGAAGTTGGGAACTCAGTCAGGTGTGCTGCCATGATTATGCCCAAAAAGGAGCATGCTAAAGAGCGAGAAAATAAAGGGATAATGTTGGTTTGTCAAGGCAGATTCTTTAGAGAACCAAAAAACCATGTCTAATTGAGGACATCAGCATTGGACCACAATCCAACTTAACAGTGACAAACCAGCTTACCTTGTTCCTAAAGGAAACCTGTAGTAAAGGCTGCCACTGGTTTTTCAACCAATGTTAACATTTAAATTTACTGTACTAGGGATCCAATGGTTAGTATACTCTCTTAAGTCAGCGGTCACCAACCGGTGGTGATCCATAAGAAAATGTTGGTGATCCATGGCTCTGGCCGGTGCACCCCCGGGCAGGGTCAGGAGAAGAACCCCACTGGGGGGACGCACAGGCCAAGAGCCGCAGACCATGTCCCCTGTACAGACGGCAGGCTCAGGGAAGTGGGCAGGTTGTGAACACAACCCAACCACTCTCCCACCGCAGGCTCAGACCTACCATGGTAGAGTAGGCAGGGTTCTGGCATCATGACATCACTAAAGGGGAAGTTACCGGAGCCGGTAAATTTAGTGGTCCTCTGGTCCCAAAAGGTTGGCGACCACTGCTCTAAGTCACTGATTGGAACGGGTATGCAGACTTGTTACAATTTTCACCTGATTTCACAATTTTCACACCTGATCCAGGTCAGCATAGCAAAGAATTGGCAGCTAGGCAGCTAGCATTTTCAGGTTAGCAGTGGCATCCCCTGTAGAGTTTTTCCCAAAAGAAGAGGTGAATAGTAGTTTACCTGGGATTTACACAGAACAGTAAAATGACAAATGGCAATCAGACAGTTATATTGACAGCCATTGTAAAACTGATAATACTTGAGTATACATAATCCTAAAAGGGCTGTATTTTTTTTCCAGCAAAAGATGCTGTTGACTATACCAACTGTACAAAATGTTAGGCAGCCCTCAATGCAGACAGAAAACTTAGCAATTTGTAGGGGGGCCATCATCAAAAACTGGTGTAAGGGAAAAACATAGCCCATTTATAGTTTTTATAATGTGAAGAATGTAAGCAGAAGTCTGATTGGTCGATGTGGGTAATATATTTGCCTTTATAAACGTTTCTGAATATAAACCCAGTTGAGCTGCAGAATGATGAATGTCAGTTGTTATATGTGTGGACTTGTGATGACTACATAGATGTGTACATAAAACTTGGCACTCCTATATAAAAAGTGGTGCACTGTCTGGTTGTACAGTAATTTCCATCATCCCATTGTACATAGCCATGTCCTATTCATATTCATGTAAATAAATGTATTGATGTAAACAGTCTGTTTGTGCTCAATCCAAGCTGAATTGCGTGCAGCATTTTACTTAGATTTGTTATGGCCATGCAAGGAAAAAAAAAAACATGTCTACCTGAACCCTTGTCCCAGTTGCACATGTTCCTATGCTCCTTCAATCACCTCCCAGAAGCAATCAAAAACAACATTGTGCAAGTTCAGGGACACTCTAGTTGGAGCTTACACTGGCTTAAAGACAGTCTTTCTGCTTCTCTGTGATGACACTGGACCAGAACTGATACTCGCACATAAGAAAAAAGGGAGTGAGTCACATGCCCTTCCATACCTGAAAGTACCGGGTATATTCTTCGCTTCTGACAGCTGAGCAGAGAGATGGAACTCTGCTTTAAATCTATAATTTCTGCCATTATACCAGCTCCGCTTGCTTCCAATACTAACCTGCTCCCCCCTAGAATTATAAGAAAAGCCTTCAAAACAGTAATAAGGTAAGAAAAAATCTCCTCTTCAAAGCATATGAGTACTTCTGGGATTCACTGGGTTCATAGATGACAGTTTCATGAAATATAAAAACATAAATTAAAAACAAGAAAACTTCCAAAGCTCCATCATACAAACAACACACATGTGTGCATAAACTGTGTACCAGATTTTAAATATTGGCTCTGGAAGACATGGGAATATGGCAACGTAGACTCACTGGCTATGGGGGAGGGCTTTTTTCTCTCCTCAGTTCAATCTATATATTAAATTAAAAAAAAAAAAAAAAAAAAAAAAAGCTAATGTAAGGGACAGAAGAAAAAAATATTTCTATCAATAGAAGGTATATGGAGAATAGATTGCCTACGGAATAAACCTATTGGTATAGGAGAGCGAAGTGATAGGGATAAACCCATTACTGGGATTATGGTTTGATGGGATATATCCCCTTCCCAAAAAGGGAGGTCTAAAGCACTGAAGCGACATATCTCACCAAATGGGACTGGTGTCCTCTATAGCAGCAGTCGCCAACCGGTTGTCTGCGGACCATTGGTCGTCTACGAGAAAATTTTGGTGGTCGGTGGCTCTGGTGGGTCCATCCCCGAGCGGGGTCAGTGGAAGGACCCCGTTGGGGGGATGCACCAGCCTGAGCCGCGGACCATGTCCCCAGTACAGTTCCCAGGTTCAAGGAAGTGAGCAGGCTGTGTCCCTGGACATAACTCTCCCACTCTCCCATTGCTGGCTCAGATCTGCGATGGGAGAGTGGGCGGAGTTATGGCATAATAATGTCACTCTTGGGGGAGGTTTCTCAGGCATGCGAGGTCAGGAGCCGGAGATTTTAGTGGTCCGTGGGACCGAATAGGTTGGCGACCACTGCTCTATAGAATAATAAGTAAAGAGGCTGAAGATGGAGCACACACATATGACCTATAAACTGAAGAGGAGAAAAGAAAAGAAGAAATTAGAAAGATGAGGGAGAATGGACTAAGTAGGGTGAGGAAAGGGAAAGGGAAAAAGGGGGAGTCTTTTTTTCTCTTTCTTAAAAATGCAAACAGAAGCATGCATTACATGGGGGATTCAAGGTCAACCTTTGCTTTGCCCAAACAAATAACTTTAATTTCCCCCCTCACCAGCAGCACATACTATCACTTTGCTGCCTCATCCTCTGTACAGCAGCCAAGAGCAAAGACCGACGCACTGTGTAAGCTTAAATAATGAGTTTACATAGGGATAAGGTCAACCCCTATAGTAAAGCACTGGGCCAATCACCACAACTGAGGTTTTAACTTCCCTACAATATCCACAACTAGCAAAAAAGTATTTACATATAAGAAATATACAATAGATAAAAAGCTTGCAGTGTCCTCCCTACACCACGCAGGTTACACACAAATTCTGATAATTATAAACATTTCGCTTTGCTGAGCTGAAGATATCATACTCATCTTTCCTCTACCAACATGGCGGCCGCCTCCTGACAGTCACATGACACGGGCCACCGTTTAGAAGAGAAAAGAGGACTACATTTCCCGTCAAGCCGCGGTTGCGATGAGGATGGCGGTTCACTTCAGTCTGGTGCAGGTTTTGCTTTGGGCTGCTGGTTCTGGGATGTGCTGGGAGTTCTCCACCCTCCATTGCAACTTATACTCTGTCACCGCCTGTGAATGCAGCTTCCGGCCTAACTTGAACGGTGAGTGGAAGAGTGGCTGACAATGCTCCGACCCGAACCCCGCACCCGGCCCAGTACGGAATGGTTTATTCCGATCGGGGGAATTTTTTTCTACTCTTTAAAGATACAGTCCAAAAATGTTATACTTGTAGATAGAATATCAGCTCTGTGGCATTATTAAAGGATGACTCTAATTTCAATATTACAAGTGTAACTTAACTTTTACTTTACATAAAAGGGTAGATAACCATTTTATGTAAGGTAAAAATTCTGTTTTTTTTTTTTAATGCAACACTGTTTTTTTTTTTTTAAAACAAAAGGGTGCACCACCACCACCACGCACTAATTCTCGATCGCCTAGGCCAGAGGTCCGCAATCTTTTTTGGCCACTAGGCCATTTATGAGGTGGGCAGGAGCACACTAGGCCGGACTCTCTCTGATCCTGCCCAAATGGCCCTGCCCCCGAAGTGAAATCCCACTCCTCCGTATGAATTGCAGAGGGGGAATGTTCCCTATTTACTTCTGCCGTCACGGTAAATAGGGAAGAAGGGAGTAGTTTGTTGCGGCCTAATTCCAGCCGGTAACCCACGGCTCGGGAGCTGCGCATTACTGGCCAGCGTTAGGCCAGATTGGAAAGGGGGCGTTAGGCCGGAACAAACTACCAGCTGGGCTGTGATGTGTGACATAAGCATCCCCGGGAGGCTCTGCGCTCCTATTCATTGTTTCGGGTGCTCCTTCTGTGCATGCCCTAGGTGCTCGGTAAGGAGTCCTTTCATCAAATGGGGGAAAAAATTTCAGTGAGATCAGCAAGTTTTTTTCCAAAACTACTTCACCTGATCTCGCGCCTGCTTTGGGTGATGTTGGAAGAAGAACTAGGAAGAGGAGGATAAGATGGCGGCAGCTGGCCCGAAAGCAGATACTGGGATGACGCAGGACCCAATGGAGGAAACCTCCGGACTGATTGACTGCTCTGCGGGATTGAAGGTAAGTGAATTATTTTCTGTTTCGGGCAGTTTTGAGTTTACTTCCTCTTTAAGGCAAACTACCCCCTTTGCCTCCATACCCCTTGTAATTATCAGATCACAGGGTGGCTTGGTGCAGGAGCTATAGTCATGGCAGGAGGAGCTCCTGTTATATCCTGGACCATGCAGCACGGTGCATGGGTGGGGTTCTGCACCACGTCACACACTGATCTGAGATATAATAATTATATCATGTACAGCGCTGCGTAATATGTTGGCGCTATATAAATCCTGTTTATTATTAATAATAATAATATAAATATTATTGTCATAGACAACCAAGTGGGGCTTACAACCTAGTCCCTAAAACCAGCCCAGAATATGGGGAGAAAAATGAGAGCCTGTTAGTATGTTTATTTTTGAGGGTGGTGAATTAATGCACAGACCTGCAGTGGGTCTCAGGCCACAGCTGCCCCTTTTCCTTTTTCAAAGTCAGGACTTCTCAGGTGGTGATAATGAACACAGACCACCCGACTAAGGCTATGTAAACACATGCAATAATTGTCATTGGAAAGGATCTTTCACGATCCTTTCCGACTAACGACTGCACGATGCATGAACGAGTGCTGTACATACATTGTACTGTACATTGTCCGTGGATCCGCCAGGACGGTCGTTCGGACGATGGACGAGGAGCGCTGTATACACACCCGATTCTCATTGCACCTGTGTACCCAGCCTAAGCAGTGTGCTAATAGAAGACCTATCATGGAGAAGAAAATAAGCCTTGTTATTGATGTGTTAAAACATACAGCTTGCCTGATTGGTGTTCTGATCCATTGCCTACAATACTGTCTGATCTGCAGTCCCACAATGAGTGTACAGTTCGGGTGTCACACCAACTGCATGCTTGTTCCAGGTGTGTGATTGAAGATCAGTTTTACTTCCAGGCTATTAGCATTCTGTAGAACGAGTTAAGCAATGGAGCCGTCCATAATCTGTCAGAGACAGGTCCACTTTAAGGAAGGATTTAAAGCTTACTTAACCCCCCTGGCGTTCTAATTATGTCGTATTTTTATGTCAAAAGCGTTACATTGTTTTGCATGGAAATTTGTTGTTTATTTTAGGCCTGTAATTCTTAGGAATAACTCCCGGGTATGATAGTTTGAAACACAAATCATAAATTATAATATAATAAATAATTGTAAATGAAATAAACCTTAAAAAATTAAAAATATTTTTAAATTTGTCCAAACAAGGGTACAATTATAGAATAAAATTTGGATTATTATTTGGATTTATTTTTTAAAACTTTTTTACTGTGATCAATGTTTTAAGAGCAGATTACAATGTAATCTGTTTTTAAATTTCCCACCAAGCCACGTCTCCCCGGCGTACTGACGCTTCATGCATCACATCGATCGAACCCCGGAATGTGATGCAGAAACCGGCTGGGGATCGCCAAGAATGCCGCTGGGTCGATAGGAGCTGGTAAAAGTTTTAGTGTGGCTCAGGGTTACCGCTTTTGGCATGTAAAGTTCACCCTGAGCCACATTCAGGAATATTGCCAAGGCAGGTAATAAATAATAAGTCCCTTGAAACATAATGTATTACACATGAGCACTAAATTAAAAAAAATGACAGACAGAAAGGACCAATGAATTGGCTGCTTAAATACATTTTCAAGTTTGTTTATCTGGTTGTCTTGTTACTTCTGCAGCTTTGGAGTGTGACCTCGCTCGCAATTTGTTCGGGCAGCATCTGGCCCAGGAGGTGGTGGTGAATGCTCTGAGGGACTTTCTAGAGGCAGATTACCCCAGCAAACCCCTAGTATTGTCGTTTCATGGCTGGAGTGGCACAGGCAAGACTTTCCTGAGTTCCCTGCTAGTAAAATATTTGTACAAAGATGGAGGCCGCAGCCCCTACATCCATTACTTCTCTCCAATCCTCAATTTCCCTCATGCTCAGAATCTTGACCAGTACAAGGTGGGCCATCATATTCTGTAATTTTAAGTGACCATAATAAAGGATACCTGTACTTTATTATAAATGTTTTTACCCACAGCAATCCCAAAACGTTTGTTTGTGCAAAGCTAAAACCCAAAAGCTAAGCCCTTCCTTGTAGGCTAAATACCTGGTAGTGTTAAAGCTTTAACCTGCCTTCTCGCACATTCTCTGTAACGTGACCAGGTATTATTGTAGCTTTGTTCAATTAGGACAACCTACCAGTCTGGTGGAGTTTGTCATGCAGATCTAGTTGGTCCAGTTCTATCTTGAATTCAGAAGTTTAAAAATTCACTCTTTCTTGATAAGTGCAATTATATCTGATCAGTGACATTGTTTCATCTACCTGGTAAAAAAAACAACAAAAATGTAAAGCAATGGCAACATTTGATTCTTTTCTGAAGGAACAGTTGGTTGTAGGTTGTATAGGTTTGGTTCTGAACAAACCAGAAGATTAGTTGGTAAGTTAAGTCAATAAAACCAGTCTCATTTAAAGGAACCTATTTTGATAAGTATAGTGCAGTTTCCATTGCTAATACGATTGAAAGTTGCATGCTTTGGAGCCATCGTTGTCACCTTTCAGTTCTTGACAGAGGTGCTATCAGGACAACCACTTGTTTTGGGTCAGTAAGGGAAGAATAATCATCCAACTTTAAAGACAAGTCGGCATTGCCAGGTGACACTTTTCTATCTTGCCAACTGATGTCTGTTCCATACAAATAGCAGCACATTGTCAAAACATACAGAGACATATTGATTCATTAATTTTAAAATATTCTATAATATTGTCATAAATTTTGTCTTAATCATCTAGGAGAAACTCAAACAATGGATCCAGGGTAACCTCACCACTTGTGGTCGATCCTTGTTTCTGTTTGACGAGATGGACAAAATGCATCCAGGGCTGATAGATGTCATTGTTCCCTTCCTTGGTCCATCGTGGGTGGTGTTTGGTTCAAATTACAAGAAGGCTATATTTATTTTCATAAGGTTAGTACATAGCATTATAAACTTTACCTACAACTGGCTATACTGGTTGAGGATTATTCTTAAAAGAGCAACACCTTTCACTCCTGTGCTCTTGACTTCTTCTTTTCTCTGTCTGGACTGCAAAAAATGGCACTGTAGCCTATAGGGTAACACTAGACCCCCTGCCAGGGTGAGCAGCCAATTGCAAGACCCTTTCAATGTCACATGAGGTAAGGAAGTTTTTAAAGTGTGTATATATATTCTAACAATTTTATTTACCACTGTTTGGCCTGTTAAATATATTTTTAAAGTGTTGTTTTGGTTTATCCATTTAATATGTTTTTTTCAAAACCGCTTTAAAGTGACCCTGTTATTCAGGCAACAACTGTACTTTAGGCAATACCTATAAAAGTACAGCGTACTTGCTTATTGTTACTGATGCCACTTATGAAGTCCCTGTCGTCTTCCACTGGTTGACCTCAAAGTCACTGCCAGGGATCATAGTGAGTTTTGCAATGTTCTGAGGGTTTGGTACAATATTTATAAATGTGCTGCTCAGATTGTTTCCTGATCACTGGCAAAGATCAGGAGCTGTCAGTCACTACACCGCCTCACAGCACATAGCACTGTCTGCCTATAGCTGTCAAAATGACACATAGATTACTGTTCCGTCCATATGAGCCATCATACCCAGGGGTTTAATCTTTAGATTTTTTGGCAGTAGGTATGTAATATTTAATTTTTTCATTTCTCCTCAGACAGGTAAAAAAAAATATTGAAATTAATATTTACCACATCAAGTCGGTTTGTCCTTAACATCGCACATGCAAAGCCTGTTATCCATCTGCTTTTCAGAACACTTTTCATTAAGGTGAATTATCAAAGGAAAACACGACCTCTCCTTGTACCTAATTCAGAACACACCTTTCCCTGTCCTACAATTTATGTGATTGTAAATATAAGGGAAAAAAATAAATAAATCAGAAACGAATTTTATTTTAGATTACAATAGGCAATATCCCTTTTGTGAAGTCTACTTTTTTACTTGTATTTGCAGCAATTCAGGAGGAGATGACATCAATGAGGTGGCTCTGAAATTCTGGAGAGAACGCAGAGACAGAGAAGAGATTCGACTGAGCGATGTGGAGTCTGCTATAGCCAACACTGTGATATCAGACCGTGAACGTGAGCTTACAGTCAGACTAAACAATATACTGTGCTTGTGTCACTGTAGCTCTACCTAAAAAGGCTTTATTCAACTGAGTTTGACTACATCTCCAAAAATGGAGAATCGGGGTGATTGCCTTTTTACCTGCCAGCAAAGGTTCCAATACATTGGGAAAACTGGATGTTGAGTCATTCTGGAAGGGCAAAGCTTGCAGCTCCTTCCTACCCTTCTACAGTCCAATTAGGTCATTACTGTGACTTATTGGCTGGTAGAAATGTTTGGGGTGCAGGAGGAAGCAGGCAAGCTGTACCACTACTGAGAAGTGCAATTGTTTTGCCTGATCAGATTGGACTGATATTCAGGCACTGAGCGTCAGAAAACTGCTACAGTTGTGTGCAGGCACAGACAACACCTCAGTAATAGATATATTGATTTTAATGTATGAGACATTAGACCTGATTTCTCTGGAGAAGGCTGGAGAAGATATGCTTTCATCATTGAACCTGGGTCATCCAGCAGACCAGGAAATGACAAATTTCCTGACTTAAGAAACCCATTACAGGTTTGCTGGATCACCCTGGTTCACTGAAGAAAGGCTTGGCGAGCTGAAATAAATCAGAACCATTGTTTTCTATTTCTCTTGGTTTACTCACATTTTATCAGTGGTAAACCAACTAGCTTTACCTACTCAGCAGCAAAAGTAAGTAAGTAAAACATGTCTTAAAAAATAAATAACATTTTTTGAAACACAGCATGCCTTTCAATAGCTTCATGAACATGGAAGTAGTATGTACCGTATTTTTCGCCGTATAAGACGCTCCGGAATATAAGACGCACCCAATTTTAAAGGAGGAAAATCTAGAAAAAAGGTATCGGGTGAGTATAATATTTTAATTATTTTTTTTAACACATTTGTCGTATAGGACGCACTAACTTTTCCCCCTCAGTTTTGGGGAAGAAAAAGTGCGTCTTATATGGCAAAAAATACGGTAGTTGTAACTGGATCTTAAAGTATTTAATTAGTGCCCAAGCAGGGCAGAGCGACATATTCCTCACCACTCAAACTCCTCTTTACTCACCAGACTTCACTAGGACAGATGAATAGAGTGCAGGGAAGAGAACAATTAACATATCGGAGAGATATTACACAATCTTTTATTAACATTTATGATGTTTTTCAGTATTAAATATAGAAACTTCTAAACTATGCATTGCTTAATACAAAATGTGTGAAACAGACACCACCACAAGTAGACACATGAAGGTGCCTGCAATATGTAGCAGAAACTGTTTTGCCTCTTTGTTGACTAATGATTGGGCCAGCTCTCTACTGTGGAAGATGGGGGAGTAAAGAATTCAGATTAATACAGAAATAATAGGTGTTCTTATATATATTTAGGTGTGTGTATTTTTGTCTGGTTAGTGACACAAAGAGTTAAAGCCAAATGACCAGAATAAACGCCAGATAAATAGCATTTTCAGAGGAAGAGGCCAGTGATAGCAGGCTTTTTATTTTTCCCATGACATGTTTAATTCAAGGTACCTGTAAATGTTCCAGATAGGCACCTGCAAACCCTATACTTTTTGTTACTATTACACAGCAAACCCCATGTTGATTTACTGTATTTGTATTTTTTGGCAGATGGCTTCTGGCAGTCTGAGATCATCAAGCAGAACCTTATAGACTTCGTTGTGCCTTTTTTGCCTCTGCGTCCTCACCACGTCAAGCAGTGCGTTCACAGTGAGCTGATGCAGCAACGTTTGGCTACTGAAGAAGATATTGTTCAGTCTGTAGCAGACAGTCTGGTTTACATTCCTGAAGATGAAAAAGTTTTCTCATCTACAGGCTGCAAAACAGTTCCATCCCGCATCGTTTACTACCTGTGAGCATTTGCTTTGAAAGGGGACACTTAGAAATATGTCCCAGCAATTAGCAAACCCATCCCCAGAAGCATATCTGAGCCTTCACTTGTTGGGAGACACCAAGTGACCCAGTGTATAGATATCTAGGGAGACTGCTGATTTCTTTGTACAAAGTCCAGTGTGTTCTGATTGTTTTATGGAAATGTAATTGGATAAGTGATCTGTTTACAAGGACTGAGTTCTAATCACATTATATTTATTTGGAAAGCACCACATGACAACTGTGTTGAGAGTCGAGGTACAAGTGGGTGGAAGTGACTGAAAACATTACTGGATGTCTTGTTGTAAAAGTTTTCAGCAGGCTGTTTTTTCCATTTGTGAGGTATGTTCTTTTGGGGAGGGGTTGTAAGAGATGAACGAGAAGGCCGCACTCTGGAAAAGGCAGCAAAAGTCACTGAAGTTGATCTGTGATCAGGTTCTCATTGGACACAGATTCACATCCTGCTTCTTACGAAGAAAACGTAAAAGTAAAAGGAAAGTGCAAAGAGATTGAGGTATCCTTTTACCTGGTGAAGCCATGTTCCTGTGTATCCTTGTATATAATTTAGTCATGCCAAATTAGGATAAGATTAGTAATGGATCTGGGGAAGATTGTTCTTTTATGAAATAGACCAGATGCCTGCCTATGTGTGATCAGCCATAAATTTAGGTTGTTTCCCACAGATAATAACTATCCTGTATTAGAGCCAGTTTTAATAAGAGCTTATCCTAAGTGAAAATATCATTGTGTAAAATCATCTCACTGTGGACAGCAGAGCACAGTGCACTTATGTATTCCCTGCATAGGACATCTACTGATAATTTGTTATCCTCTTTGGCCTTACGTGCACTTCAGTTTCAGAAATAAACATTGTATTACATAATGCATCTCTAAAGAAACCATGCTGTCCATTCCTTTGGGCAGAATTGGACCAAGGGTTTCAAATGCTAGAATATTTCTGAATAATGAATGACCTCGTTGATTGCTACATTGCTTCTTCATTTCTTTAAGTCCTTTTTATTTAAATCAGAATACTTCTTGTTTTGGTAATTCCAAGGTCTTAAACTATTGAATGTCTGCTTTAATCCAATATGAAGTTTTAGGACTATACTATGAGATCTGTATAAAAAAGGGGAATCTGACTGGTTGTGATTACTGACAAATAAGTTCCCAATAGTGTTTCAATGCTCATCATGCAGCCTCCCACTATTGGCAACTAATTAATAGTGGACTTTGTAACAAGTCACATGGCAATGTCCAGTCCTTGTGACCTGTTTAGTAACTTCTGTATTTAAATCTTTCTACAATGCAAATTAGATTAGGGAAAGCAGATCTACATAGAAAGAGACATCACTGCTGAAAACTCTCCATTTGTAGTGCTGACTGTTGACTTAAGATCCTTATCCTTGTCTTAAAGCTTTATGAAATTTAGCAGTATAGCATAGGCAACAGTGTAATCAACATTGTACAAAAAGGCACTATCTCTGCTGTCTGAAACCCCAAAAATCAATACTTTTATCTGACTTTTTTATTCTGAAAAAAGTATTTTAAAAACTGGATGTGAAATCATTTATTTGTAAACTTACATTTAGGTTTGTATATTGAGCACCAAGTAGCTCATTGTAAATCAATGGATATGTGAATAGGAAATAATAAAATTGAATTATTGGTGCTGCAAAGAACACATTTATGACTCATAATGCAGAGACTGAGGCATTTTTTGTTTTCTCACATTTGTTCATATCCCATAATGCAAATGGTTGTTTTTATAATGTCTCACAATATTAAAAACATTGTAGAATGTAACACTGGGAATAGTGTGGTTTGTTTGGAATGAAAGGAATCCTGCGCTGGGAAAGTCAAGACATTAAAGTGAAGGGGGACTTACACCTTAGACAGTTTTCACTAGAATAGGTATCCTTTAATTGGTACCTTCAGTTTTTAAACCTGATGACCCTTATCACTAGGTTATATTTTACATTTCTGTCATTTAACAACAGGGCAAAAATAGGATTCTGGCTAATGAAAAACCAAAATTGTGGTCTCCTATGACCCAATTAAATGTTAATATTACATTTCAAGAAACGACAACAATGGAATTTATTCCTTTCCTTCTAAACTCATATTTATTGTAAAAGTTTGTTTACTCTCCTCTTCTGGGTTGTGATTGGCTGTCTTTTGCATTTGCTGCCTGTTGGCCTTAACAGGAACATGAACATGTCAGTGGAAATTTACTGCTTTTTCTAGTGGAAGTAAAATTTGAAATGGAATAGTTTATATAAAGAATATGTGCATTTAAACACAGAGTGCACTTATCTTTCCCTCTCCTCTTAGATTTCCTAACCTAACCTACTCTCTCCATTTATAGGCTCATTCTTACATATAGAACTGAAGGGCCTACTTCTGTAGACCGATTACTTCTGACTAGTTTTCTTCACTTTATGCACCCTAACAACAGAACCTTGTAAATAGCGAAAAAGCTGTGTCCAAATATGAAGAAAGACAAATGCTATAAAAGTCTATGATATTGTAAAGGACAGATGCTGACATGAAAGTAGCCATAAACTGTAAACCAGGGGTGCCAAACCTACGGCTCGTAGGCCACATCCCGAACCACATTGGGCCTGCTGAGCTATTAGATCCGACCCTCTCTGCTCAGTTGTCTTCCAGGGAATGGGGTGCTAGAGATGTTTCTCTATGAGATCCAGCTACCAGGAGGGGGAGCTGCTCCCTGCCCACTTTGTACTTTGAGAAAATCCCAGCAGCAGCATGAGAGCTGTATCTGTGTTCATGCAGCTGTTATTATGTCAATGTATAAATCCTCATATCTCTTTCACTGATTGTCATACATATGTGAAATTTTCAGGGTGTACAGGGGACCAAAGAAGCTGCTGCTAAACCAAATGTAAGCCTTCTATAAGTAACAAGTTGCCAGATACTGTGTCACAAGCATAGAATCCTAACAACTTGGCATGTGAGACAGGTTTCTTTGTAAAACTATTAATACAAGACTTAAGTGTCATCCATTGCAATTCCTGGTTATCCCTTTCTAACCTTCCCCTGAAAAAAAAAGTGGGAGATCCAGATTACTATTTAGCGGGAGATACAGGGACGAATGGCTTTTCAGCAAAAAGCGACCTCTAATTTTATGCCAAGCCTGCTAGCTAGAAAATAAAAAGCGGATTTTGCTCTACAGTGGGTGGGAGTAATTCTCGATGCATATGCAGCATATATTTAAGGGCAAAAAAATATAAATATATTTAAGGGCAAAATCAGGTAACATTTGTTGACCTAATATCGGGGGTGTGTAGGCATGTTTATCAAGCAGCCAGTCTCTGATATTTTATGTTAGTGCCACCCAATTATAGAGCTCCACATTAGGGAAATTAAACCCTCCATTTTTACCCAGTTGGTGCAAAATATGCATGCTCACTAGCTCGTTTGCCTCCACAGATAAAAGATCGAAACACTTTATCAAGATCTTTCAAATCCTGTTGACAAAGCAAGATCGGTAAAATTTGCAAAGTATATAGAAGCTTAGGGAACAATAATATTTTGATCTTGATATTGACTTAATCTTCCCAGATAGGATCAAGAGTAAAGGAAGACCACTTATGTAGCTGGGCTTTCTTAGATCCCCAAAGTGGTTGAATATTAGTGCAAAAAAGTTTTGAGATTTGGACCCCTAGATATTGTAGTTTTTCTTTACACCAGACAATGGGATATAAATGATTCCATCTGGGACTAACACAGTTAGTCAGATATGTTATTTAGGTATATTTTATCTATATTTTATCTGCATAAATATGGAAATTATATTCCTATCAATGCATATAGATATTCAATTAAAGAAGGTTCATGCACAAATAATAGCTAGTCATTCAAACAGTTTAATTTATATACATATACATATCTATTTACATATTCATAAACAATCTTGAGGTGCAACAGATAGACCAATCCAAGACCTTTAAGTTTATTGAATAGCCCGATATCGCTACGTACCATGCTAGGAGGCTTAAAATAGCCGGCAGACTGGTTTTAGCTTGGCTATATATAGAAGTAAATCGTCTCCGAATGCTGTGATTTTCACTGTTTTATTACCTAAAAGAATACCTTCTCTTCATAGTAGGTCAGGTTGAAAAACAGAGTCAAGAAAAACAGTCATCAGACATCAAAGTCCATCAAGTTCAACCACTAGGGAAATAAACATATCCCAGATATAAAACCCTATGAACATAGTTGGTTGAGAGGAAAGCAAAAAAAAAATCCTGGCACAATTTGCAATTTAACGGGAAAAAAATTCCTTCCTGGTTCCATGAGGCAATCAGATGTTCCCTGGATCAAGGGTCGCTGGTATTTTTACTTTAAACCCTTATTACCCAGCTATATTCTGTGCTTCTAGAAAAACATTCAGGTTTTTCTTAAGCAATCCGGTAGTTGCTGAAACTACTTCCTGGGAGGACCTATTCCACATTTTCACGGACCGTGAAAAAGAATCCCTTCTTTATCTAGAGCTTAAACTTCTTTTCCTCCAGACGCAGAGTGCCCTCTTGTTCTTTGTAATGATCTCAAAGTGAAAAATCAGGAGGAGAGTTCTCTATATGGACAGTTTATATATTTATACAGGGTGATCATATCCCCCGTTAAACGTCTCATCTCAAGGGAGAATAGATTCAGTTCAGCTAATTTTTCCTCATAGATGAGCTCCTCCATTGCTTTTAATAGTTTAGTTGCCCTTCTCTTCACTGTCTACAATTCCACAATGTCCTTTTGTGAACTGGTGCCCATAACTGGACTGTATATTCCAGATGTGGTCTGACCAATGCTTTGTACAGGGGCAGGATTATGTCTCGATCTCTGCAGTCTATTCCTCTTTTTATATAAGAAAGTACTTTGCTGGCTTTGGATATTGCAGCTTGGCATTGCATGCTGTTATTAAGTCTATGATCTACCAGAACCCCCAGTCCTTTTTCCGCTGCTGACCCCCCCCCAAATTCAAATTCAGAAGATTGTTCAAGCAGCCTCAATAGGGGGTCCAGAGCTAAATAAAAACAACAACAGGGACAGTGGACAGCCTTGACAGGTACCTCTGGTCATTTATACTGGGGAGCACAAGGATCCGTTGATCAACAGCATGGTGTGGGGCGATTTGTATATATACTGAATGAAAAATTGTTGTAGCCTATCGGCCAAAAATTTGGACAATATTTTAAAAATCACAATTCAGAAGCGATATCGGCCTATAAGATGAAACCAGAGAAAGATCCTTGCCCTCTTTAGGGATCAGAATCATGTGTAATTGAAATCTGGTTGTGTTGCTGAAGTAAAGTTTTGTAAACATCTGTTAAGAGGTGCACAGTACCATCCTAAAGTAATCTGTAAAATTCAGCCGAGTAGCCAATACAAAGCTATTTTATTTTAATACTTTGTATGCAAATAAAAAAAGTTATATATATTTTTTTTACCTTGCATGATTTGAAAAATTAACTAAGATTTTTACATTGCACCATGGATCCTTGCATTCCTAAGCCCAGTATGACGCAGGGGCCCCCTGGGTGGTGACAATTGTCTCGGATGTTCCCTACTGACTGTCATCCTTAGGGGTGTCCTATTTTTAGATAGGCTCCTTGGGAGGAAGCTACGTGCACCTTGCTGGACAATGACGTTCCCCTAGTTAACATGGTGCACACGGCTTTGCAACCTATGCGGAAGCCGCACTTCCACTGTTCGGGCAAAAGTTTATGCACCATGCAAAATACCGTTAATTAGCGGAAGATACAAAGGGTGAAGGGATGTGCAAATTGTTGCAGCTGGGGATTTGTACACTCGTGAGGCGTGAGGGTGTTGGTTGTTGATTTTGATCTTTGGAGCTGTGAAGCTTGAAGGGAGTATATATGGCCCCACTATGTAAAAAGGTAAAATACATGCGCATATTGTTATGATCAAACATAGGGGCAGCAATACCAAAGTGTGACTTTGGATGCGCACAGCAGCCATATTGGGAATAAAGTACTTATATTCCATCTAATTTTTTCATTAGTAGTTCCTTTGTTCAGGCGCATTGCGCTTTGACGCAAGTGTGGGTATTTTGTTGAATAAGTGGTTGTGTGTTTATGTTCTCTATGTAAATATAAAAAAGTAAATGTTGATATAATGCATTATAAATATAAAGGGGCAGCATTAATGGTGTGAATTTGGAAGCTCACAGCAACCCTATTGGAAATTAGGTACTCATATTTTGATTTCTTTTAACTATTTCACTAATTGTTTTAGGTGCATTTTTTGTACACAAGTGTGGATATCACATGTTGAATAAGGTAATATATATAACTTTTCACTTAAATGTAAATACAATGTGGTAAACTACTAAAGACTATATAGTTTAATGTCCATAATTTGACGTTTTTTATTGTTTTTACATGTATTTTATTTGGGTACATGCAACATACATGCATGCAATTGAACATATGTTTGTATTTGGCCATGTCATCACTGTAATGTTTTTATTTACAGTTCTCTCTCCTCCTGAGGAAGTGGACGCGATCCACGAAACGCATTGAAGATAGCATGTCTCTGTTAGTATGTATGCATGCTAGTACTTTTATGTTGTTTTTAAAATAAAATGTTTTTTATAGGATGATTTGGTCATATTTATTAAAATAAATGTATTAAAATATATAGTTAAAGAGTTTTTTTGGATAGAGAAATGTTGAACTAGATGGTGCCTTAAAAGTCCTAAATTTTTTGAAGTATTAAAGTTGTAATTTGTATCGGGATGTGGCATATGGTTAAAAAACTCAATGTTGGGAACTTCTGCTAATAAGTAGCAGATGTTGAGTTATAATTGTCGCACACCTGAAGAGGCCGCCCCCTGGAACTTTTTGGGCAGTGCTAGAACGATCAAGGGTATCATCAACTGTTGCACTGAAATCCCCTGCCACTATCAAATTGGGGTAATTCTTCTTAAGAAATTTTTGCATTAAGTGCACATAGAATGAGGTAGAATTGCCACTAGGGGCAACATGAGTACTTTTGGCAAGCTATATCTAGCACCACCACCACATATCGACTGTCCTCATCCAAGACCGAAGAAATAATCTTGTAGGGGGCGGGGGGTTATTCAGAAGAATCGCCATTCCCCTTTTTTAGATAAGTAGGTAGTGGCAATATCACCTTTTTTCCCACTGAGTCTCCTGTAGGAAAAATCTGTTTTTTACGTTTTAAATGTAGCAGGACTTTCCTACGTTTTTGAGGACTATTGAGACCAGCCACGTTCTAGGATAATAAACATAATTTTGTTTGGGGCTAATAGTTACATGGGAAGAAGTAGGGGCTGGGTTGTCATGGTGGTATCCAGACAGTGCAATATTTAAATAATCCCATCTTGGCAGGGAACTTCCTCAATCCCAGCAAGGTGAAGCCAAAGCAACAACCCTTCAAAAGGGCAATTCTAGCATGACCATTCGCCACTTATCAATTTTAAACAGACAACATTTACCACCCAACAAAGTAACAATCAAAAAAATCTACACCAGTTAGTTGTAGAGAGTTGTAGAGCAATTAAACCGGATTACCTGCGGTCTGCTCCAGGCAGTGGGGTGATCGTCCACATAAAGAAGTAAAAAATTTACATTAGTCATAGAAAAATTGCTTAATATAAAATACTTAAGTGTATAAAAGTACTTATTCAAAACAAATAAATCATGAACCTCCAAATCAGGTACTCCAGTGTTCCAAGGTATCTATAGAAAGCCAGCAGGACAAAAATATGAAATATCATCCTATAGCAGTGGAACCCCTTATGTATCCTGAGAGTCGCGTTGATCTTGGTTGAAGTCTATTGCTGGCTGTGGATCTTCAAACAGTTTGGACTATTCCTTCCACATAACTCTGAGATTGTCTGGATACATCAAGGCAAATCTAATTCTGCTCTCCGCTAAAAGGCGGCATGCAGGTCTAAAATGTTTGTGTCTTTTAGCCACCAAAGCCCAAAAATCCTGGAACAATAAAATCCTACTTTCTACCACCTTTAGTTCACACTTAAGGTTTACTGTAGGCGGTTAGTGGTGTCTCCTTATCCATAGAGTGAAAAATTTTTGCAATCACTGGTCTGGGTCACCGATATTGCGCAGGGTGTTCCAGAGCTACTCTTTGCGCATGTTCCAAGGCTCTTAGGGTAAGAGGTGGGAGAATAAGGGCCAATGGCATGTTCACTGTAATAAATTTACAGAGATCTTGCCCTTTCCAATTTTCTTGGATGCCAATGATACACAATTGGAGCGTCTATTTTTATTTTGCAGGTCTACCAATTTTTCGTCTAAAAAGGAGATTAGCGCGTTTTGAGTATTAAGTTTTCCTTGTGTTTCCAACACCCAGTCCTCCAAGTCACTCACCCTTTGTTCCAATTTCATGGTATGGTAAGAGCAATTTGAACACCTCTGCTGCTGTGGAATCTGGCGCCGAAAGCAGCTGTGATGCCTCAATATCCATGGGTGGTAGATGTTGGGAAGACTGCATTGGTAGCAACTTTGGGAAAGATGGAGAGAATAACAAAGGGGTCACACTAGACATCTGTGAACCGTAAAGCTTGGGCCAGGGATGTTGTTTAGGAATTGTCACAGATGAATGTTTCCCATGTATTTATCCATGCCTGGAGCCACTCGGCTAAATGACAGGCCAGCAATGTGAATAATAAACAGTGGGTAGTAATGACTTGAAGATGCATCAATAATGATCTGTGCTGTATTATTACAGTGTAATCTTTGATGCCTGTGCCAGAAGGTGTGTAGCAGGCTTAACTGAATGGAGATTGCTCATTCCCCACTCAGTAAGTGGGAGAGGAAGACAAACACTCACCCCTCCAAGCCGGTCAGGAGGCTCCCAGGGCGTGTTCTTACTGGGTCCCTTAATCTGAGGGACAATCCTGGTGGTTTATCTGTCCCTGGTAGTTCTTGTGGCTCGTTGCTGGTATGTGTGCACTGCTGCAGGTCAGGCAAGATGGCGCCGGCTGTGTGGTGTGCAGTGCTCGACTGGAGCTTAGGCTCCGGGTGTGTTGCCGGCAGAAATCCACAGAAAAAGATCGTCCCACCCAGCGGTCCTCGGGGAATGTAGGTGCTCTCCCGTTTGGTAGAAGAGCCGAGAAAAGGAAGATCCAGTTAAAAAGTATTCCCCCGAGGAGCCATGCACAGTCGCCTTGCAATCCCATGATGTGTAGGAATTGCACTGTCCTTGTGTAGCCTGGTCACAATTTAACCATAATAAAGCAGACACATGATGGATTGCTCATTCACCAAACATTCTGGTTTATTGTTCAGGCAAATCTCAGCTCCAATGCGGCTATATGGTACAGAATGAAGCCCACTGTCTGTATGGTGAGGTGCATGTCAGCCTGTGGTCACATACTTCACTTGTATAACTGTTTTGTATGATATTTTTCTAATTAACCACCTTGCTTCTACTATCTATTATATAATAATATCTGGTGCCAGAATATCACAAAATACTCCACCATCACTGATATATTTAATATATTATTTATTGTACGTTTGTCATAATCACTTAGCTAAAAGAAGTGGCTTGCTGCCAGATATAAAAGGGAATCCTGGTAATGCACTCTGTTTGGGTAGTCTGGCCTCCTGGCTTATTGATAGTAGAACCTGAAAGAAGAACACAAACATATATGCTATCTTTTTCTATATTCAAAATTCTTACTGAATGGTAAATTACACTAATTGCTGCTTCTCACTCTGATGACAAAAAATTTCATAATTTTGTCTTTCTGATTACGGTATATGCATGGACAGCTAACATAAAGGTCACATATGGGGCTATAACTTTGATACACTGGGAATAGGTCAAAATCAAAATGAGGCTGCAATTCACTCTGGTTTCGAGACATTTTTTGGATTTGAGACATTCCACAATTGTATCTTTCTAATTATGTACATGCATATTTACAGCTAACATTATCATACATAGAGGCCTACCTTTGCTGCACCTGGATTAGCTTGTATAGGTCCAAGTCTTGTAGTTTTAGAAAGCATTCCAATTTTGACACCAGCGGTGTCTTGTCTCGGTACCAGTCCCAGATCTCCTATCCGATAATGAGGAACGACACCCGGACCTTTCAAGTTAGGTGCCACAAGGTGCCTAAAAGAAACCACAATTTATCTACAATCAGTGTCCCTATGATGTGTCTGAAACACTGTCCTAAATTGGAGATCAAAACAATTAACACAAAAAAAAATTTAAGCATAAGGGGGCCCTATGTTAACATTTCAAACCTGGCAGTGTCATCTGTGACAATGCTATCACTGAGCCTAACATAAAATATGCCTAATCAACGACAGGCAGCAAGAGAGCTATCAGTATAATTAGTTCACTCTTCCTGGCCAGCCTTTGTGGATCAAAGTTGCCAAAAAAGAGCAATAGTGCAGATAACTCATGTTCAACCCTACATTTCCAGCTAACCTACATTTGCCCACAGTCTTTTTCACTATGGTATAACTAAGGACCTTAGTGTAAATTCAAGGCCCTTCCACAACCGAACAGCAAAAAAGTGCTGAAAGTAGTGGTCTATCAATGTGTAATAAATAAAAAAAACATGAGTTTTGCTAGCAATAATAACTACCAGAATATTTTATACTATTATGTGTTTTTTTTTCCTATAAACAATAATTACTCTAAAACCTCAACACAAACTTTTATAAACTCTAGGTTTTTTAAGCTATCGTATTAGGTTTTAGCTGAGCATTCGGGAAAACTGCAATAGGCATACAAAGTTACTTTCAGAGTGGCTTGGCTGTATCAGAAGTTTTGAGGCCAATCATTCTACACTGCTCACACAGCTTATCAAATGCTGGTTACTGTACAGGTAAAGCAAAAGGGAAACTGTAAGTAAAAAAGGTCCTGGAGACTTTTACTGAGTGCCTGACATCAGCTCTCCTAGACTGGGGATTTCATGAGGGTTTAGTGTTAGAAAAAATAGGGAGGAACTGGGCTTTACAAGCTTGCAGACCATCCTGCTATTTGCTTTTGTCTGATGGTGTTCTACACCATGATTTACTGGTATGCTGCCAAGCCAGGATCTACCACCAGGCTCCTCTAATCAAACTAGTCAAGTTTCTTAGCCTGGTAAAACAATAAGGTCAAAAACCTAATTGGAAATTATTTTTTTGTCTTTTAGACATCACTTACATGAGGACTAAGGAACATAATGAAGATAGAAATGTGAACCTTGTGCTTATGTAACAAACTATGTGGTGCATGTTCTACTCACAAACTGTACCTGTTGGTCTTAGGTGTCATCTGATGATACATAATTTGGTAATCTCTGCTCTGGAAGTCATCTAAAGCTGGCCCAAAACCTAATGTAGCCGCACTGTTGAGCAGTGCCAAGAGTTTCTCCAAAAGCTGGTTACGTCTTGCTGATAATGCGGCTTCTGTGTCCCCCCTCTCTTTTTTGGGAGTCTCCTGCACAGATAAAAATAGTGACAATAGGTAAGAACAGATGTATATAATGTAACCTTTCCTGGACCACTGTTGTAATATTACAGAACAACCACATGCACAAAAATATTGAGACATATTACAGCATATTTTTTTGTGGCCCTACTAGCAAGAGTTGAATGTGGACCCATTATATGATGTGTAGACATTGCAGAGAAATCTTTGTGATAGAAGCAGATAATGTCAAGTGACCTGCTCCCCTCTCAGCTCAGTGGAACAGGTGGAGCACTGTGATTGGGGTAGTGCAGGTTATTTGACATTAACAGGTCATGTGTATGGTCTTAATTTTTTTCAGAATCATCATTATTCATTATCAACACACTGCGCCAGCTTCAGGTCCCAAAGCTGGCAGGGTAGATAGCACATTTGTAAAGCACACTGTTCCCTACATATTTCAATAATTTAAATATCTTACTGTTCATACCATAAGTACATCCTTTAGAGACAAGGCTGCCTCACTTAAGACCTTCTTCATTGACAACCTCAATTGCTTCTCATATTCGAGCTGATCAATTGCCTTGTTCTTTTCTGCCATTAATTTATGTACCTCTTCTTCCAGATGCACCATTCTCTGTCTGAAAAAAAAACACACTGAAGCTTTATAGCAGGGGTGCCCTACAGGTGGATTACGATCTACCGGTAGATCGCAAAGGCAACGCGAGCAGATCGCGAAGCCCTGCCTTTCAAAATAAACTCTACTGCGCACAGGAGTTAAGTCCAAATACCATTCTACCATGACTTATGATCATTTAGAAGTCTGTTTGAGGCTGGCTATTAGCAACTACTGTCCGGACTATGCAACTTTGGCTGATTCCATTCAGTTTAGGACGTCATGGGAGTAGGGTAATGGCCAAAAATGTACAGAATTGTATTGTGCCATACATGTTCATGCTGGTATGCAGGGTAAACAATATATATTTTAAATATAAAGTATACACCGTATATATATATATATATATATAAATAAATATATGTTTAGCATTTTTATTGTTGGTAGATATTTTTGACTTGGTCATTTTAAAAATAGCTCGCAAAGCAAAAAGTGTGGGCACCCCTGCTTTATAGAAATAACATATTATTAAAAGAACATCTTCTGTATGTACTAAGAGTAAAATGTTAAGTTGGTATTGTATCTTGCTTTGTGTAGGTAAAGGCATCCATGATTACCACATACCGTATTTTTCGGACCATAAGACGCACTGGACCATAAGACGCACCGGTTTTTTAGAGAAAGGAAATGAAGAAAAAAAAGATTCTGAAACAAATAGTGTCCTAAAATATTTTATGTGCATTAAAAACCAACATCACAGTCATAAACACATGTAATAAACCCTGTAAAGTAAACAGCAGCATTTATTTACATTGTGTTTGTGTTGTGTACGTATATGTGATTTTACTATGTGTGCTGTGAGTGATTCAGGGAACACTCTCAGCATGATTGGCTGACAGTCATGTTGGGAGAATGCTCCCAGCATGACTTTGTCAGCCAATCATGCTGAGAGTGACAGGACGCCGGGAGCAAGATACAGGAGACACAGTCACTCTGGCCGCGCTGGAGACAGGAGAAAAGGCAGAGGGGGGACGGGACAGCAGCTGGGAAGGATACATTTTGATACATTTGGACCATAAGAAGCAGGGACTTTTTCCCCCCACTTCTGGGGGGAAAAAAGTGCGTCTTATGGTCCGAAAAATACGGTATGCTAGGAGCAAATATACACTATTACAGCAGTTTGTCTCAAACCGTAGTCACCTTGATGCTACCAAAACAACCTTTCCAGTGTTCAAATTTCAGCCATTTTTAGTCACTCTGTTAACAATTTGCATCTCTTACACACATGGCTGCGGCATGCAGTGCATATTAGTTATAATGGATGTTGTAATCCATGAAAATGCAATCCACCACTTGGCCCATAAAGTCACAAGTCCTCCAACCTGTGAGTTTTTAAGGTACATTATTTTTATTTCCCAACAGAAAACTACTAATGTTTCATGAGGCAGAGCCCATAAAACTGCTATGTCCAGTCCAAGCTTTATTCAACACATTGCCAGTATAAATTATTAGCCAAGGCTAGAAGAAGCAAAGTTTACCAAAAAACATGTCAGCAGTTAAAGAGAAACTTTACTTGTTTTGGGATTGCACCCATGAAACTACCTTTCTAGTGCATTTTTCAGACAGAGGACTGGAGTAGTTTGTCCTTAACAGAAGGTTTCTATAAATATATGTATTTCGGCAGTGTATTTAGCAACAACTCAGCTGTTAACCTTCTATAACAGATGGCATGGGAAAACCTTACAAATCTGACAACTAAAATGGCCTTCAGTCATAGCTAATAAAACATTACCATAAATGTCTTGTGTGTTGGGTAACTACAGACCTTTACAATGTTGTAGGTAAGTATCGTGTATAACAAAGAAATTAAAAAAAGTTTTCTTCAGTCAACAATGACCATCTTCCTTTTATTTTTTTATGTTGCAAAAGAAAAAAACTGGCATTGTGCTGATTTTAGTGGTCACCTGAGGGTTTGTGTATCTTCCTGTAGGGCCTGATGCTCTAGGTGCAGCTCATGAAGTTCATGCTCCTTCTGGGCAGCCATGTCTAACATCTCCTGCTGTTGTTGGCACTTCTCAGTTAACATGCGGATCACCTACAATGTTACATGGATATAAGGGAAAAGAAAATTCCTCAAAAATAAAGTGGTGTTTATTATTAGTAATGAGACTCTATCATTCCATAGTGTCGATTACTGAAAGGTTATTTGAGCAGGTGATCTGTATGAAATAGGTTTGAGTAGGAGATCTGTTGCTAAATAAAGGAAATCTTTGCTAGAATACAGTTCTAGAGTTTTTATTTGACCCATTCACCCTTTAGCAACCTATAGATGAGGTTTGTGCTGTAATTATACTTACTTATATATAAGTCCATCTCTGAACACTGTCTCTATGTGAATAAAACATTCACATCCAGGTCCAGGTTTTTAAAAGGCAGTAATTGATTCTCCAACCAGGGGATGTTTCAGGGAATATCAGATTCACAGCTTAATAAATAGTCTCCTAGAAATAAACTTCACATGTGTGACTGTATGATTTTTGTTTTTTTCTGTGATTATACTGTCTCTACAATTACACTTTACACATATGACTGATGTGATTTATGCTGTGATTTTACTGTCTCTAGGACTACACTTTACATGTATAACTACAGCAATGTTGGAGATAATATTTACCTTCTGGTTGCTGAGACTTTTCTTCACCAGTTCCTGCTCATTCTCCTCCAGCACTGACAGCTGTTTGAGGAGTTCAGATTCTTTCACTTTCAGGAAGTCATTCTCGTTGATAAGCTCCATGCTTTTATCTGACACCTTGGCCAGCTGAGAACTGATAGCTACATTCTCACGGATGGCTCGCTTTGTAGTCTCTGTCATCTGGTTGTTGGACACTCGGCGGAATTCAGCTGCCACGGTATTCACGCGCTGAATCATGTCCCTCTTTAACCTGTGAGATAATCAAGGTGTAAAAAACCTTATCTATATTATAAATCCATACGCTTACACAGAACCTGGGGTATAACCAATAGCAACACCAGATTATCCAACTTTCATCTTCGAAAAGCATTCTTACTAGTGCGACTTTCCTAGACTGGATACCCAGTACTGCTTTTTTATATGTTTGAGGATTTGAAAATAGAATTCTTGTATACACAATTTCTATATAAATTTATAAATATACACAAGAAACTTAAATACATTTTAAATTTGTAAATTTTTTTCTGAGATGTAGTCATCTAAAAAAAGAACTGTATGGAAGCTAATTGATAAAGCGTCTGTAAACCTCAATGATGAGCTTCTTTTCTTTGCTCCCTTTTAGTGTGGTATATATACCATTGAAATGGTTTTGGTATATATGGTAAAAAAAATCCAGCAAGTTGATACCTCCCTTGCTTGCCTCAAGATGTTCAAAAGGAAGGAGAAACTTTACCTATATTAGGATCTTTCAATAAAATGAATTGACTTTACAGAAGAGCTGACCTGTCCTTATCAAGTACAGCCTTCTTCTCCAGATTGTACATCATTTCTTTGTGTTCTTCTTCCTGAATTCTTAATTTTTCCTCCAATGAAGCAAACTTGGCCATCAATTCCTCTTTCTGTACCCTGAACTCCTCCAAGGAAGCCAGTTTACCAGCTGCAAAAAAGGCAAAAAAGACCCATCACTCTTCTGCGACAAGTTTTCCTAGATTACAAACTGCCATTTGACTTTTTCAGACCTTTTTTAAGTCTCCACCCCTGGAAAGATTTCAAGTCCAGTATACCTTTCACAATCATAAAAACACAGACTTATACCCCTTATACCCCTTCTGCTCGCTATGTACAGGTTCTCCTAAATCCTCGAAGAGAAGTGTGTTTCAACATTTTTTGATGGCAGCAAGAGCAGTCATTCTTTGTTTCTGCTGCTTTACCACTTCGGTATCGGTTTCTGGAGCAATTACCGAATGACATTAGAAGAAGCTGATACTTTTCCCTTAATATTCCTTGTAGTTGGGTTCATCCTCAGTGTTCATATTGTTATGCTATACAATGTTTAACACTATGTATGTGCTGTCATAATCCCCAACAACCTTTGATTGAGATATAGTTAATTACCTCCATTACTTACTTTCTAGTATGCCCACCTCCTCAGTGTGAGTGAAAACTAATTATTAATCCAGGTTTTGCTTGGATTAGGAGAGAAATTCAGCAATTTAATTGAACTTTGGCTATTTTGGGTTTCTATTTAAAGTCCATCCATGTCTGAAAGAAACTATGGGATAGCATATAAGCCTGGTTATTTTTTTATATGAGCAATTCAATAGTTTACTTCAAGTTTAAACAATCATAGTTAAGAATCAAATGTACAGAAATACTATATATAAGAAATAGTATCAGGAGCTAAAGAGAACATAGCCCTGCAACCCAGGAATGTTTGCAAATCCTGGTGACAATATTTATAGGACATGAGTATGGAGAATATGAAAGGAAACGTATCTACAGGACAGAAGTGTGGAGGATATGACAGTCATGGTATCTACAGGCAGAAGGAGGGTGTCACAGTAGGCAGTATATACAGGAAAGGTGTACAAAGCATATGACAGTGGCCAGTATGATCAAGGAGTTAGTAAAGGGGGTATGACAGTCAGAAATATTTGCAGGACAGGAGTGCACACCATAACAGAGTTCGGTGGAAGTTGTAAAGAAATGCAAACCATATGGGCAGTTTTGGTAGGAAAGAAGTACATGATTTATGATAGGGTATATGCAAGAGAGGAGTACAGAGTATATGAAAATAGGCAGTAAGTGCAGGTGAGGAGTACAGGGGGGAAAAGCAGTGGATGTAATGTTACGGCGAAAGCAGGTAGAGACTGCTATATTAACTTTTTTTAACAACCAGGGACAGGTATGTTGCTATGATAGTATATGCAAAGTGCAGACAGGGTATGTAGGATATGACAGGCAAAAGAAATGCAAAGTACTGCAATTATATGATAGCATACCTTTTTCTGAGTGGTAACATTTTAATGGAGATGAACTAGGGTTAATCAAACCCCCTGATATCCGTCCATGACACAGATAGGGGACTGAGAATTCCCCTATCCGCAGCTCAACCAGTTTAGAGCACCAGTACATGGAAGAGTATAACCCAAACATGCTCAGAGCTAGTTGTGTGGAAGAGGTGACAGAGAGGCGATTATGGGGTGCCAGAAGAGGCAATGTATGATGGCTTATGGAGGGTAAAACCATTATCAAAAACACACAAGGAGCGTTCTTGTAAATGAAATGTGAATGTGGAGGATAACCTTACCCAGCAGCATGTTCTCTGAAGTAAGACGGTCCATGTTCTCCTGGAATTCACTCCGTACCTGGGCCAGCTGTGCCTCATAAGCCTCCTTTTCTGCATCTTTGGCTTGTTTGAGGCCGGTCAGCTGATCATTAAGGTCAGCAATTTCATCCATGCGCTGGTTGAGTGTTCGCTTGAAAAATGACACGATCTCCTTCTTGTCACTGGACAGCAGCTCGAACTGCGCCTGAAACTGGCTCTCCTTTGCACAAATTTCATCCCATTTGTTCTGATACCTAAGTGTAAAAAAACCTAGTTAGAGCACACATAAACCTTTAATTCAGTTTACAAGTTCTTAGATGTAGTAGATGCATTGGTTTTATTTTCTACAAGTGCCAAACATGCTTGTTGATCCTGCCAGAGTTCCAGTATTTTTGTAAATTCCTCTTCACTGAACAGGAACAACATTGTCAGCTCTCCTCGGTAAGCTGTAAGCTCTTCTGTGCAGAATAACTTTCCCTTGGGTTATTTAGATGGGAAGGAGGGAGGGGTTTGTAAATCCTAATCAGAGAATCAACCTATGGTGACAACACTACTACTCAATAGATACAATACAATACAAAAGATACAATAGGAAAGGAGTTTTAGCACTACCAGGTGAAAAAAAAACAGGACTGAGCTCCAGTAAATGAGGACATGGGACGAATCAGCTGCAGGGGGTCCTTCTCCATTGACACACTGGTGAGTCAGATGCCTGCCTTGAGGTTCCGAAGGTTACTTTTGAAGATTCTTATATCACTACTGCATCCTGTGGTTTCATTTTTTCACAACAGACAGGGCCAATTTAGGTGTCTCCTACAACACCAACCACCAACACAAAGCAGATGTGATCTGTGCTGCTGACACCCCCAGAGTCTCCCCATAATCTGCAATTATGATCAAATCTCCTCACTTCCGGTCTAGGTGACAATTGGCCCCCCAAAATGCATCGGCTGTATGGATTGTTTACATTTTACAGTGGAAAAAACCTGTATGTGGACTGTGATATCATGTCATGTACCTAACCCAATCACAACCTAGCCGGACTATGGGATCTCCTCCATATGCAGAAGCTATCAGACATATTTTAGGAAATGTTGGTCCCTGTAGTTCTTCTGACCTCTATCAGAAAATTCTGGTGCTTGTAGACCAACAACAAGTCTCAGTTAACGCTGGACCTGCAGTTCTTCTGTACCTGTCAGTGAATGCCAGAACTTGTAGTCCCCTTCTCCACTGAAGCTATCTCCCCTCATGTCCTCTGCCCCCCAGTGTTCTGTCCAGCCCCTTTTAGCTGGGCGCACCACCCGGGACCTTTCAGTAACCACCCAGCTGTTTTTATGTGGCTACTGAAGAGTTGGGTCACAATACAGGGGATGCCACCCGCCTACAATTTCTTCCCACCCGGCTCAAAAAAATTCCTGGGTTGAGCACTAACCCCCTATGCCAAAATCCCTGCATCACCTCTCCAGGCGCCGCTCCAAGTCCCGGATCTGGAGCTGATAGAACTCTTTACTCTCCTCGGTAAGAGGCTCCACCTTTGTCCCCGCATCTGCCCTCTCCTTCTTCCCGGCCGCGCTACCTTTGCCCTTCCTTTTGGGTGACATGATGCCCGTCTCCAATCTCTGCCCTCCGCTTTCACCGTTTACAGCGTCTCGCTACTAAGCAACCATGAGGGAAGATCCGGACACACTGGGAGACTTACACTCCCCCAATGGGAGGGGATAAAAGGTGAGAGATTCTATGGGATAATCCTACTTTAGGAATGCGTACTACCTGCTGATTGTGCGTGTACAATGACGTAAACATTAGCCGTTTCTCCTTTGTCTGCGCGCGCATCTCTTATCTTTTTCTATCGGATTCTGTTTCAGTTTCAACTCCCCAAGAGTGGGCGTGTTCTAAAGAACTTGGAGAACAGCTGTGTTGTTACCTGCTCATTTTGCACTGTGAAAAAATCCTATTTTCCTATACCAGCAGTATGAGATCTGTGTCCCCTCTGCTGGTATTATCCCAATATATAAACCTTTCTTACTCCTACGCCCATTGTTGTACAAACGTGACATTTTCAGGGTACACAGGGGACCTCCTAGAGCTGATACAAAACCTTCTTTCAGCCCCCTGAACATAACACTTTGCCAGATGGGGGTCTCAATCATAAAATCCTAAAAACAATTAGGGATCTTTTCTCATTGAAGTAGACCTAAAGTAAAAATTAAAAAAAAAAATTTGCTGGCACATATCTGTGACATATGCCGCTGTATTTGTCAAAATTAAAAAATGCTAATAATACTGCGCATGCGTGGTATCGCCATCTTTCTTCTTTCAATGACAGAAAAGTCCCTTCTGCACATGCCTGTTCTCGGAGCCCAAGCCTCCTGGAATTTGTGACATGCATATCCCAGGAGGCTCGGCTCTCACATTCAGTTAGTACTGTGGCGCGAATAATGACAGAATAAGAGGGGGTTTTTCCTTTTTGAGTTTTACAAAAAAATTGAAAAAAAAAACGGGTTATCTACACTTATATATGAAATAAAAATTATAGTGATTGGCTATTTCAAGACCAGGGTGCCCAAATAGAGTTTGCATATTAGGGACCCCTGGGGGCCACCTCCATTGCATTGAGCATTAGGGTACGGCCAACTGTCTGTGCGCTGTGGTGCCTCAAATATAAATTTGCCCGCTCAACAAACTTTAAGGCTGCGTTCAGACTGGTGGTGAGGTGGCGCTGAAGTTACCCCTTCCTCATGCCATGGAACCCTGGCTCAGGGGAGGCGGTCAGTACCGCTCACTGCCGCATGGAGTCAAATCTGCAGGTGCTGTGGTGCGAGGAACTGAGTGGCTGGCTGGCCACTTACCTTCTCTGGAACAGAGGGATGTTACCAACTGAAAATGTGGGAGCCAATGGAAAAAACTTTCTGTCCAAAACCCCCGCCCCCAATTAAAATGTTATACCCATTGTAGGCAACCAGCAGGAAAGGTACTAGAGAGTAGAGATATTTGCACATGATTCCTATCCTGTGGGAAGTAGCAGGTGGAAGACTCTTACCTAGGAGATAATTGATCAGGAAGCACTGAAGGTGGAGATATAATATAGAGCCTGGAGCTCAGTCAGTGGATGTGATGTGCTGGAGACACAGGCAGGTGGCCTGTGTGAGTGACTGTGCTGGAGACACAGACAGATCTGGAGTCAGACAGGGAGCTCTGTGTGAGGAAGAGGAAAAGACACTAAAGCTACGTACACACGTCAGATTTTTATCGCCCGATAATCGGCATCGGCCAATTATCGGGCGAAAATCTGCCGTGTGTACAGTCGGTGACGTCCATCGTCCGGACGACCGACCTGCCGGATCCACGGACGATGGACGACAACCGATCCTAATGAAAGGGAAGGGGGAGAGCGCGCAGCAGGGTGCTGCTCCGTCGCTCTCCCCCTCCCCTCTCCATAGAGCAGAGCGGTGCTGTATGTACAGCACCGTTCATGCATCATGTAGTCCTATGTCGTTTGAAAGGATCGTGAAAGATCCTTTCCAACGACAAAAATTGGAAGTGTGTACGCAGCTTAATGGAGAGGGCTTGAGAGCATGCAGCTCCACAGTGTTCCTGAGAAAGAGAGAGACAAGATTACAGAAAGAGGGAGAGAGACAAGACTCTACAGACAAGGTGACTCTAGTTTTTCTGCATATTTGAAAATGAACTGTTATAGACACGGGACAGCTGAAGATAAGTGCTTGTGTGTTTGATGTTTAACCGGCTGACATTAAGCCTTCCTCTTGGGACAATTTTGTTGTTTTTTTTCAATAAAACCCTTATATGGCATCCAATCCTGCTAGTTGCCTACCATTTGTCAAGCTAATTCCCACACCATCATATCATGCTACCCTGTCACACATAGTTATCCCTTTACTTTCTATGAACCCCAGTTTCCCTGTAATATCTCGTTATAGACGGACAGGTTTGCTGAGAGAAAATCCGGGCCCCAGTACAAAGAAGGTGTGTGGGCCCTTATACAAAATCCCCTTGCTTTCTATTTCTATGTAACATCTTGCTATAGATGAAGCTTTTATTGACACATCTGTGAGAACAATCTAATGTGAATATTGTTCTAAATGTTTTATGTGCTGCATGAGTTTATAACAGTAAAATGAATAACAGAATTACATAGAAACAACCCAGGGAATTTCTACCTTACCAACAGACCATTATTCAATCATAAATCTTAATTAAGGCTACTTACACACTTTAGATTATTTGCCTCAGGGCTGATATCGGAAGAGAATATGACCTGTGTACAATGCTCATTGTCCGAATGACCGTCCTGGTGCATCCACAGATGACAGATGAGGAACGATTGAAATGAAAGTGAAGCGGAGAGAACGCAGCGGGGTGCCGTTCTGTCGCCCCCCCCTCCATAGAGCAGAATTGCACTGTATGCACAGAAGTCGATCATGCATCTTTCAGTCTTGACTCGGGTAGCTCGGATCATCGCCCCCCTCTCGCCCAAACCCCTTTAAACCAATTTGCTTTTCCATCCCTCCATTTGCACTAACCATTTTTCACTTAAAAACATTTCCCGCACTTAAATACCTTTTTGTTTTCAACCTTTTTCCACACCTAGCTTTCACTATCCTCACCTTCTCAATTCACCCGCCCCCCTCCTGCTTACCAGCCATCCCTCCCTCTTCTCTTCAAAAAGCACTGACACCTGTTTTGGGTTAAAATGGCTGACAAGCAGACGTTTATTTAACACAAATTTTAAACTTCTTTTTATTAAACAATAAATAACCAATAAATCACCATCTTAAATAGCATATGAAATAAGTTACATTAAATAACATACATTATCATAAATTAACATTGAAATTATCATCACATTAACATAACATTAGCATATTCATAACAATAATATTTCAAAATTGCCTAAATTTTTCTTTAAATATAACTAATTCTGTAAACCACTGTGCCCTATTGCACTATATCCAACTCCACTTTTTAACCAACCGGGCCGCAGGTCTAGGAAGGGGTAACGTCCACTCCACCAAGTGTAATTCACCATTTTTACCAGGCCCCTGGCCGCCCAGCACCGCCTCAGGGGCCCCACCATAACACCATTATTGGGCACCCTACCACTGGGTTGCCCCACCTAAATGACCAACAGGACTCTTACCCCCCTAAACCCCAACCACCACAGCACTCAGGCAGGATACCTCATGCCTGAGCGCTCTTCCACCCCCGAAATGCTCGCTGCACTCCATCTTGCAGACCCAAAAACCACAAATCTGTACCAATGGCATTCAGGTGCAACCCGTCACTGCGCAGAAACCTCCACGTTTCCTCCTCCAATTCTCAGTGCCTGACCACAATCCCCCCATTCCGAGCTACAAACCTGGCCACCTCCTTATTTACTTTAATCCGTGCCTTATTGAGCTTCCCCACCGACCTTGCTCCCCTCCAACTCGTTCTGGCCACTATATCTGACCAAACTATGATCACTCCCAGGAACTCCAACCTGATCCTCAAATAATCAATTTTAATATCCCTGATCAGTTCCCACATGGATCGCTGTCCTAAATCGTTGCCTCCAGCATGTATCACCACCACATCCGGGTGCTGGTCCAATTCCACAAATCTTCGAAGCTCCGGCACCACCCTGCTCCATAGCATGCCACGAACACCCAGCCAGTGCACTGTCGCCTCCTCTCTGGGCAATCCTAGCAGTTGACCCTCCGGCCGCACCTCCACTCGTTTGGCCCCCCACCACACATAGGAGTGACCCAGTATCCACACTAAGCAGTTGTGCCCTCCTGTAATAAAACAAACATGTTTACCAACCTACAACAACTC
>NC_092871.1:60093105-60094941 GCF_032062135.1 Pyxicephalus adspersus | reverse complement strand
ACCACACCCTCCTTTTTGAACCCCCATCCTACAACAGATGTGGCCGAATGTACAACCGGAACCTTCTCGATTCCCACCATCCAATCCTCAGAATAACCCTCTCCCCTAGGCCCCATCTGGCCTCCTCCGTGGCCAACCCAATCCTAAGGGAATGGGATGAGTAACCCTTTGGATCTTTACCCATACTCGCCAAACATTTTCTAAACACTGCTATGAACTGCAAACGAGACAAAAAGGTCCCGTTTTCATGCAATAACAAAGGCCCTTCTATCCTAGGCCTCTGTCTGATGTATTCCCCCACTACCGTAACCGGGCAGACAGGGGACCCCACCATCTGAAAAAGTTGTATTTGAAAACCTTTCCCAAACTGGTCAGTCTTAGACTTGCGGATCCTCACACTCACCTCCTCCGACCAAGTGACATCCTGCCACACTACTCCCCCAGCCTGGTCCCGGGCGGGACTAACCAACTCCCCAATCCTCATTGCCCCAAAAAACGCTAAGACAAACTCTGCCTTATAAAGCAATTTTTCATATGAACCCTCGCATACCCGTGCTATGCTCACCAACAACTCCCCCGACAACGTAAAAGAAACCGGCCTCCTAGCATCCAGAGACCTCTTTCCTTTCCTATAACCTTTAACGGCCTGTCTTACTAAAAATGTCTTCGTCAGGTCCCTCTCGCCTTGCAATTTAAACCAAAATGCCATACCAGCTAATTTCCTATTGACCCCCGCCACTGACACACCTCTAGCAAAATCTTTCGCCAGCCAACACAACAATAGGTGGACTGAATTCCCCCCTGTCCGCCCACCTCCAAACTGCCTGCATAACTGATCCCACTCTCCAAACCCCCGCATAACAATTCCAGGTGCGCTCACTCACCGACCTTTTTACCATCTCACCAATCAGACCAATGCAATTCCCCACAGTTCCACTGGACAAGGCTCCCCTAGCTGCTCTGCCCCTGGCGCCCACACGCAAGACCTGTCCCACTGGAAACGAGACAACGCATCAGCCACCACATTTTTAACCCCGGGAATATGGCGCGCAAACAGATGTTATGCTGCAAGCACCTCAAAACTAAATGCCTCAACAGCCGCACTCTTGGCCCTGATGATACTGACAGACTGTTGCTGGCCTGTAATACCCCCAGGTTATCACAATGGAATCTAACTTTTTTGTTTGCTAACTCCTTCCCCCACAAATCAATTGCCACCACAATAGGGAATAGTTCCAGCACCACCAAATTCTTCACCAGCTCTGCTTCTACCCACTCTTGAGGCCACACCCCCACACTCCACTTACCCTGAAAATAGGCACCAAAACCCATAGACCCCGCTGCATCAGTGTACAACTCCAAAACCACAGCCGTGATAGGTGTGGCAGGCGCAGCACCATGAGGTACCTTGTGCTCTGTGGCATTAGAAGAATTATTTTTTCTGTCTCTCTTTAGTCTGATCAGACTGTCTTTATAATTCCTCTAATACCGTTCCATAAAAGTAGTAGGTTTAAAGAGCACACCAAATACTTCAAATAACTTCTTTAATAACTTCAAACTTTCTTCATATAACACTGCTGATTCTGCAGCAGAAAGTCTATGTACAAACATATGTTGAATGAGATATCACAAAATGTTGAAGTTGGATAGTTTGTTTGTTGATAATGATAATGATGATGATACTGATACTGTTGATGATGATGATGATACTGATGTTTAGTTTGTTGTTTGAAGATAATGGTGGAACTGTAAGCAAACACATGAGAGGTTCAGCAGACAGTCCCAATCACTATTAAACTACAGTAATCTATATAACTTGCATTAAATACCTTTTTG
>NC_092871.1:60087502-60089073 GCF_032062135.1 Pyxicephalus adspersus | reverse complement strand
TTAGGTGTATACAGAATATGCTGCACTAATAACCTAGGACAGGTTTTAGCTGGCCAGCTACAATAGGCCCTTCCAATCACATAGCCTTCCCATTGAACGACACCAAAAACATTTTCCACACCTTTAAATCTGCCTACACTTCCTTGGACAAACGCACAAAGTGTGACGGCGATTTGACTCCTACCGTCCCAGCTGCCAACCGTCCACAAAATATTCTACCCATCCTCACCACCCTACATGCAAAGTTCAACTTCCCCAACAACGACTGTAGCTCCCTCAAAGGCATCTTCTTCCTGTCACAAGCCCCATCCACTTCCGCTTTCAGTGCTACCAACTTGTCTTGCGGCAACCTGCTCTCCATAGCCACGGAATCAAACTCAATGCCCAGAATGTAATCACTAAACCTGGGCCTTCAGTTTTTTCCGCGGCCAAAGGTACCCCAAATTGATCAGCCACTTGCTGTAACATCCCCAACAAAACCCTACAAACAGAACTATTCGGGGGCCCGATCAACAAAAAAATCATCCAAATAATGGCATAGTTCTCCCCAGAGGTTTTTAGCCGGTTGCTCCACCCGGCTGCTTTGAATACCCCGCCCAGCTCTCGGCAGCTCTCATCCTCGGATGCACGGATCTCAGTGAGGCTGCTCTGTGTCATCCATTCCGAGGTTTGCTGCCGATGAGAGGTGAGCACACAGTTCAGCCTTCATGTGAAGGAGACACAGGCAGCCCCGCCCCCATCTCATAGCACGAGCTCAGAATTCTGCCTGTGAACTGTATCCACCTCTAGCTCTGCGTGTACAAATCGCTTCTCTGTCTTTTGGCTAAGATCAAGTGTAGTACAGAATCCTTCCAGTGATCAGGGTGGAAAGGCACTGGCATTCCTGGCAAGAATGCAGTGTTCAAGTACCTCTGTTAAGGACGGTCTGCCTGTTGGTGTTGCTCTGTAAGGGGCCGTCCTATGCTAATTCTCCCGGTTCCCTCCCCCGGAGAAGGCATGGGGCCTGCCCTGAGAAAGAGCCCCCACAGGTTTGACTGACCCGCTGGTTGGTGCAGGGAAACCTTGGTCTGGCCCATTGGCCGACAGGCGGTCGGATCTCGCTTTCGAGTGTAGTACCCCTGGGGTGGCGACCCAGGGGCACCTTAATATCACTGGGCCCGGGAACTCACTGATATTAATGTGCACCAGTACACGCACTTTTTTTGCTGATTCGGCACATCACCTTTTTGAAGAGCGCCTTGGCCTAAAAACCAGGTGCTCTCCCTCAGTGGGAGCGTCTCTTCGGGAGAGCTCCCAGTTTAGTATCCGGTGGGACCTGCCTTGGCGGTCCCATGGAGAAAACGTCCCTCTCTGATTACGTCTACAGAGGCAAGTAAGTCTATTCCAGCTTCGGCTGGATGGGCCTAGTACCCAGCTTGGCTTCGGAAGGTCTGGGGAAAAGGGGTGGCCCTTCCTCTTTAGAGGAGGGATTACCAATAGTACCCCAGTGCACGTTTTTTGTGGAGTGTTTTTGCACTTTTCACACGGGGTGTGTTTTTCACAGATCGCGAGATTAAAAAAAAAAAAAAAAA
>NC_092871.1:60084213-60085403 GCF_032062135.1 Pyxicephalus adspersus | reverse complement strand
AAATGTTTTTTGCTGCTAATATGAGCTAAGCCTAACTTGTTACACCACATTCATTATACTATTACACTACTACAAAGGATTACCCCACTTCTTTCTCCAATTTTGCTGTCACTACCTCTGGATGCTGCAAAGCCGACCTCAAATTTTTGGGTTCCTTTGGAATAACAGGTAATTTGCAGGAAATCCAAAAACCATTTTCAAAACCCTCCTCCAATATTCTAGCCGCCGCCTGGTCAGGATACTTATTTAGAAAAGGCCGCATCCTTGCGATGATCACTGGCGTCATTCCTTTTTCCAGCGCCATCCCTCCCTGACTTGCCCCATGTTTAAAACACCTGGCAAGCCCGTGGGTACCTCCACATCCTGAACATTCGTGGCGGAACCGGCAAGTCTCTCCAAATTTGCACGAGCCCTCATTGAACAGCCAGCACACTCCATACTTCTTTCTGACCGGTGATCCAACTCCTTGTGGCCCACCAGCCCCCCCCTGAAAAAACTGTTGACCACTAGGCCTCCCCACTGTCATTATCCTCATCCAAAGACCGATGTCTTTGTTATCCCACCACAATGACGGTCTCACTGCCTTCCGCTGACGAAATTGTTCGTCATACCGCAGCCAGACAGTGCCCCCGTAAAGAAGGTGTGCTTCCCTAATAGTGTCCAGGTAGCAAAATAAACCCGCACACAGCTCTGGCTGACATTGCCCAAGTACACTGGCTAATATACTAAACACCTGTAACAGTTAAGGAAGGTTCGAGGAATCAAGCAATGACGCCGTTGCTCGCTTTCATCCTTGCGCCCTTCCCCCGCCGGCCTATCAACATTGAAGCGCTCTAATGGTAAAAGAGAAAATATGTTGACGTAATCACCTTTTAAAATCTCACGAACTTCCTCCTTTAAGTGCGCTTCCAGCGGTCCCTCGAAGCACACGTAGACTTCTCCTCTCGCCGCATCTCCCACGCTTCCGTTGACGCCGACCTTTTTGACTGCTCCAGTCCTTTAAATATACCACTGCCTGCTTCCCCTTCCCCTACACTCGATACCAGTGACCCCTCACACGACCTTACTCTACTCCTTCTGCCCCCCCCCAAACTACCCCCTTTTTGCACGCTCCCCTCCCCCCCCAATGACCCCTACTTAATAGCCTGCATGACCTCCCTCAAACCTGCTAACATTTCCTGAACCCCCCC
>NC_092871.1:60026751-60083777 GCF_032062135.1 Pyxicephalus adspersus | reverse complement strand
GAAGCGGGCCAGCCGACCCACGCTTCCGCCGGGGCCCTGCATTACGCGAGGCCCCAGCTTCAGGTGAGGCCTCACTACGAGGCATCCTCCTTCCTGTAGTTTGGGGGCTGTGCCCCCTGGCAGCCACAGCCCCCCTCGTGGTCCTTCTTTGCTGGGTCCCTTCAGACCTCTGGGGCCCAGCTTCAGGTGAGGCCTCCCCTCTCAAGGCCTCACCTGCTTGAGAGAGGGGACTGCGCTCCCTGGCACCCACAGCCCCCTCTCCAGAGCTCCGCCGGCGAAGGGGATTCCTACCTGACCTCTGCCTGGCTTGGACTCTGCTTTTTCCAGCCTGCAAGTCAGAAGGGTCCCTCTGGGGGCTCCCAAAACGGCGCTGAGCTCTCCCAAATGGTTCTTGGCTCAAGCACCCCGGGGGCCTTTGCCTCCGAGGCCGCAGCCCCCCTAATCTCACTACCTGGGGCCCACTAGCAGCCCCCTCTAAAGCTTCTGCCACCCTGTCCTGCAACCAGGCCTCACCATGAGAGGCCGCTGCAGCCCTAAGCTGTTCCATCAGGGTGTCTGGGGACGCCATGCTGGTGTGACCTACCTCAAATTTTCTTCCTAAAATTCTGTCCCTCACTTCCGATGCCCCTTCTACTTAAACCCTCTACACTCCTCCCCTCTACTTCCAACCCATCCTCTCACTATTCCCCCATCTTACTCCCCTCACTTATGATTAACCCTTAACCCTCTGGCCCTCCCATCCCAGTCATGCCGGCCCTGCTCACAGTCCCCTGCTTCGGGCCTCCCGTTTGTAGTTGGAAAGGGTTGTAAAAGATCCAATGACAATTATTGCACTGTGTACCCAGCCTTAGAACTCATGATAGTAACAATTGTTTCCTAAAACTTGACAAAACCCCTACATTGGAGTTATTTATGATAATGGGCTCCTAGAAAAAAGGTAACTGTTTCTATACTGCACAAAATGTACACATGCTATTGTTTAATTTGTGAGGTAGAAAGTCCCTGGGTTGTTTCTTTACAGGCCTGAGGAGAGGGGGCTGCAACTGGCACATGACTCCAGGTCCTATGAAGTTCAAGGGTCGCACAAGATCGCAAAGAAGCAATAGAAGGCCGTGACAATGACAAACTACTTTTGTGTAACATAATACGGTGCATTCAAAATTCAACTAACAAAAACTTGTGAAAGTGACTATCAACGAGTGTTCTCACGTGTTCATTTCTAGCTTCAAACTTATTGCTCGGATTACTCCTCCTTGCTTTCCCGCCAAAACCCAGGAGGAAGAAGAAAACAAGACACAAGCCATGCTGATTCATCGTGGACTGCAACAAAGACTTTACAGGACCGCGAAGGAAAAATTAATACCACAGGAAAAGTTCCCTGTAAATGCTGTAATTGTAGCATAAAGGACCCACTGACATTGCGTGCCTTTTTTTCTACATTATCCAGAGATTTGAGACTATAAACGGCTTGACGGTTAGTGGACTTTATTATTACATTTATACCTATACGTACTTATCTACATGTATCAATGTAATCAACGATTGTTATTAATAAATATTAATATACATACACATACATGTGTGTAAACTTTTGTGTAAGGGCCCACACACCTTCTTTGTACTGGGGCCCGGATTTTCTCTCTGCAAACGTGTCCATCTATAACGAGATGTTACAGAGAAATTGGGGTTCATAGAAAGTAAGGGGATAGCTATGTGCGACAGGGTAGCATGATATGATTGGCATAACATTTTAATCGGGGGGGGGGAAAGGGGAAATTGTGGACGAAAAGTGTTTCCCACTGGCTCCCACAGAGAAGGTAAGTGTCCAGGTATGTGTAACAGGCACCCCGCCAGCCTCCCAGTCTGTTGCACCGCAGGTGTCTGCAGATTTGACTCCAGGTGGTAGTGAGTGGTACTGAGCATTTCCCCCTAAGCGGGGTTCCAGGGTAGGGGCCCCATATAATACTTTATATAGAAGAGTAGATAACCCTTTGTTTTTTTTCTAATTTTTTTTTAAACACAAAAAGGCAAAGCCCCTCCCTGTTTGTTATTAGTGCCGGAGCGGTAAAGATTGAATGGGAGCACAGAGCCTCCTGTGATACTGTCACATGTGAGGAGGAGGAGCCACACAGTGATGAAAATACAATCACTAAACTCTCCTGTAAACGTCAACACCTCAATGGCATTCCAAAAGTAATTTAAATTTTTTTTTGATTCTGTAGCACTAAAATATTAGTTGCTGATCTTGCATGAATGTCACTTCCTGTTATAAAGTGACAACATTTTCATGATGACATGGTATACATTAAATAGACATGGCCTGCTGTTGTCCACATCAGTAAACATGAATGGAGAGCATAAACAGACATCGTATACAAAATGACAATTGCTTTGATACACAGCGATTCAGCAATCTAAATCCCATTCACTTTTTTATGTTATTTGATATTTGCAGAATTGTTTCTGAACTCTATATTTTTAACAAAATCAAAATGAAATTGATTTTAAAAACACACAAACACAATATATCAGTAAGTTGTTTAACCTCCCAACCGTTAAGCCCAAACTTGGTACGGGCTAAAAAAAGTTGCAATTTTCGTTAACCCCGAACTTTTCTCCCTATAATAAAATCCTCACTTACCTGGTCCCGCTGTGCTCATCCAGCGTCGTGTTCGTGTTCCAGCGTCGTCCTCCAGCGTCGATCTCCCTCTCCAGCGTCGGGTGCCTTCTCCTATACCAGCGGGACCGGTAAGATGCCGGCCGGCGGAACACAAGATGCCGGCAGGCTTCTTACCTGGTCCCGCTGATCATCCAGCGTCGTTCTCGTTCCAGCACCGGGTGCTCTCTGAAACAAGAAGCCTGCCAGCGGAGAAAAAAAAAAGCCGGCCAGCTTCTTTCTGTAAGTTACAGGTCTACAATTTAAAAAAAAAATTTCATGAAAAACAGTGTAACGCTTTTGGTACAGAAATCTAGACCTCAGTGTAACACCCAGGTGGTTAAACAAAATGTAAATAAATACATACTATGTATGATTATGATTCTGTCAGGGCTGCATCCCCTAAAGCTGCTATCTTTGCTGCCACACGTTTAATAACATCAATAACTACAATAACCTTAAATTACTATATATATTACATCTTCATCCATTGCAATTCTCTGCAGCCATTGGGCACCCATCAACTCATCAAGCCGGTATATTTCCATCTGGACTATTTCTTATCCTGGATCCTGGATATTGAAGGATCAATACTATTCTGCATTGTGTACACATTTCCTCCATTTCTATCCCCTAATTAGCAAATGCTTCTTTCCTGCATTCACCATCTCTGTTGACAATCATGGCTCCTGAGGAATGGCATCAATCCATGGATTTGATCTCTCTTTAATTAAAACATAATTAATGTACAGTTAATTCATGTTTGGCACAGCATGGCTCTTTGTGGTCAATAGGGATCTCTAGGAGAAAATCTAACCAGCTGCTCCTTATATATCATATTGCACAAAGATAATATGTTTAGGGTTCCTGGATCCGTGTCATGTCTTAATATATGTATAGCATGTCTCCAAGTTGTGAAATATTTAAACCCAGATGTTCTTCTATAGGAAACAATGAAAATACCAAAGGTATGATGGAATGTTGAACAGAACAGCAACTCTCAGACACGACTCAATGAATGTCTGTTTGCTAAATCCAAGAGTATAAAGTGATATTCAGAGACAACCAAATTCAAGAAAAAAGACATCGACATACAAGATTTTAAATTATAAACAAGTGTTTATGCAACAAGTATTTTAAAAAAAATCCCCTCAAATAGGGATATGCCCATAATTGTTTTATAGAACAGGTTTCCAACTAGGGATGAGCAAGCAAGATTTGTAAGTTCAAGCATATAAGCGAGAACAGCCTTGTGATTCGCCATAAGGTCGTGTTCTCGCCAAACAAACAAGGGAAAAAGGGGGCGGGAACAGAGACTATTTCTGGCAGGAATGGCGCAGATGGGAGCGAATCATTTGCTCTCAGGATGCACAGCAAGGCCCAATCAGGAGGGATCTGAGCACAGGCATATATACAGGGAAGGAGGGAGGGGTTAGTCACTCCATCTTGTGTTCTTTGTGAAGGATTTAAGCAGGGAGAGACATGGATTGTGACAGGGACAGGTTAGGAGCCTTCTGTATATCTGTATATATACAGATATAGCAGTTTTTGATGCTACCTGTTCCTATGTACCTATGTAAAAAAAAATACAGATATTCCAGTGTTTCATACCTTTTGCTGTATACAAGAGAAGAGCGTTTGGTAAAAAATACATTTCTGTCCTACTATATGAAAAATACAGATATTTCAATGTTTGATACCTCTTGCTATTTACCAAAGAAGGGCGTTTGTTAAAAAAAATATTCTGTCCTACTATGTAAAAAAATACATATATTTCAGTGTTTTATACCTCTTGCTATTTACCAAGAAAAACAATTTGATAAACAAAAAATTCTGTCCTACTGTTAAAAATATACAGATATTTCAGTGTTTGATACCTCTTCCTAATTATCAGACTGGTAAAAAAAAAATTTTGTCCTACTATGTAAAAAAATACATATATTTCAGTCTTTTATACCTCTTGCTATTTACCAAAGAAGACAGTTTGGTACACAAAAAATTCTGTTCTACTATAAAAAATACATATATTTCAGTGTTTAATCTCTTGGGTGTTTCACTCATGTCTGGATTTCTGTACCAAAAGCAGTACACTGTTTTTAATTAAATTTTTTTTTTAAATTGTAGACCTGTAACTTACAGAAATATGTCCGAACAAGGGTCTAGTAGATATCTTGAATATAATAAAGTTTGAAACACACAATCATGTAAAAAAAAAATTAACTTTAATAATAAAATTAGATAAAAAAACACAAAAATCAGCTTAAACAAGAATGCATAAATGAATAAAAAATACTGAAAATGCAATAATTCGGTATACTGTATAGTAATATATTTTTCTAAAACACCTCCCTAGTATGGTAAATTTTAAAACAGAGTCCAACGTCCAGTGTTCTCCCCAGAAATTTTTTTCAGCCGGGTGGTAGGAAGCTGTAGCCGGGTGGTAAAAATGGGGGTGTGGCAAAACACGGCAAATTTAGTGCTCCCAGTTGTTTATGCCATGGGTATCCAGTAACCTCGCAAGTGGGGGACACTTGTGGCTAAACCTTTTTAAAATGTATTTACTATGGCATTATGAGAACATAAATCTCTACCTAGCAAAATGTGCTGCCTGCTCTGTTACACATATCTGTCTGCATCTTACCTCAAATCCCAATTTCTCCAGAATTAAGAGGAGCAGGGAAACAAAAATATAGGTGGAAGTGGGAGACACGTGTGGCGATCACCTTTCATCACCATGGCATCTTTACAAAATTTAAAAAAAAACTGTCCATCAAAATGCACTTCCTTGTTACACATGACTGTAACCTTCCAGTACCTCAACCTCAAGACAAACTAGTGGGCAGAGTTCATTTTCTAATGATGCCATAGTGATGAAGTTTTAGGGGATGTTAGTCACAGATGTTCCCCACTTGTACCTATATTTTTGTTTTTTTTTACACCTCCCCATTCCCCAATTGAAGTTCAGAATGTTAGATAAGTGGACAGGAATGTGTAACAGTGCAGGGAAGCCTCCATTTTAATGGGCAGAGTGTTTTATGTTCTAATGATGCTGTAGTAATGAGATTGTAAGGGGAGAATGTGCCCGCCACTTGGACCTATATTTAGTTTTGTACCCCTACCCTCAGAGAAATTGGTGTACAAAGAAGAGAAGCAGACAGGAGTTTCAAAGGTATAGATTTGTGACAGGTAGGTATATATTTAGGGTCCCCACCCCAATGCTCCTTGCTATGTTAGTGGCTCCGGGGTCCCCAATTTGCACTTTCAATTTAGGACTCCTAGTTGCACTTTCCTCTGAAACAGCCAACTCTGAACCCCAAAGTTCACTTTTCAATACTTTTTACATTTGTGGCCCCCATCTCTTGAAATTCTTTAAAGCTGGGGGGCTGAAATTGTAATAAGTAGTAACTATGAGGGTCCCCTGTACACCCTGAGAATTACAGGTCACTGTGACACACAGTTTAGGAGATATGGAGGTTTGTACACACAGAGCTGTGAGGATGCAGAATTCACACGCAGAGCTAGAGGTGGATACATTTCACAGGCAGAAATCCGAGCTCGTGCTATGAGATGGGGGCGGGGCTGCCTGTGTCTTCTTCACATGGAGGCTGAACTGTGTGTGCTCACCTCTCATCGGCAGCAATCCTCTAAACAGATGACACAGAGCACAGATGACACAGAGCAGCCTGAGATCCGTGCATCCGAGGATAAGAGCTGCCGAGAGCTGGGCGGGGTATTCAAAGCAGCCGGGCGGAACAACCAGCTAAAAAGCTCTGGGGAGAACTATGCCAACGTCACATACCTATAGACAGAACCACAATATAATATATTTTGTATTATTTTGTATTGGATTGGATACAGGACTTTGTATTGAATCCAATACAAAATATTTGAATTTCCTGCTACGACCCCCGTCGACGGGCGTATGTACTGACATCATCAGGAAATGTCGAGGGATGCATACACGAACACCGGGTGTTCCAAAGGAAAAAAAAAAAACATTTTTTGCATGGAAATTTATTTTTGATTGTAGGCTATAATTCTTAGGCATAACTCACAAAAATATGACCAAAATTTAATAATAAACTTTAAAAAAAATTTTTTTTAAAACATTACAAAAAAAAAAAAAAATGGTGTATAATGTAATGTAACTGCACAGTAGCTTATATAATATATATATTTAATACAATTATATATATATTGTATAAATATTTCTCTCAATAGAAAGATTGGACTCAATACAGATTTTTTGTATTGAGATCAATGCAAAGTGATTTGAATTTCCCGCCCCCCCTCCATTGTATGACAATCGGATTACAACTGAAAAAAAATTGCACTGTAACGCGTGTTTCTATTTTTAGCTACCCCGTGACTGGTTTGGGGTAAACGATTGTAGCAAGTTTTCTTGCCCCGAACCAGGCTCGGGGGTAAACACCCAGGTGGGTAATACCTCTTGCTATTTACCAAAGAAAACCATTTGGTAAAAAAAATTCTGTCCTACTATATAAAAAAATACATATATTGCAGTGTTTGATACCGCTTGCTATTTACCAAAGAAGACAGTTTGGTACACAAAAATTTCTGTTCTACTATAAAAAAATACAGATATTTCAGTGTTTGATACCTCTTGCTATTTACCAAAGAAGACCGTTTGGTACAGAAAAAAATCTGTTCTACTATAGAAAAAATACAGATATTTCAATATTCCAATTTCAATTTATTCCAATTTACAGTTTGGATAGAAGACAGTTTGGAAAAAAAGATTCTGTCTTACTATATAAAAAAATACATATATTTCAGTGTTTGATACATCTTGCTATTTACCAAAGAAGACAGTTTGGTACACAAAAATTTCTGTTCTACTATAAAAAAAAATTCAGATATTTCAGTGTTTGATACCTCTTGCTATTTACCAAAGAAGACAGTTTGGTACAGAAAAAATTCTGTCCTACTATAGAAAAAATACAAATATTTCAATATTCCAATTTCAATTTATTCCAATTTACCAAAGAAGACAGTTTGGTAAAAAAAAAAAATCTGTCCTAATATATAAAAAAAAATACGGATTTCATTGTGCTGCTGAGCAGGATGGACGTGTTCTAGCCGGCTCTGCATCCCCTGGATCCCTTTTGGCTTCTACAGTAGCGGTGATCGGCAGCCACACTACTGTCCGGCCCCAAGAACTCCTGCTCCCTTCCCTGCAGCTCCGGAGGATGGCAGGAAAGTCAGGCACTAAGGGTAAAGACCGCACATCACGATCCCAGGTCCTCCGGCCGACTTCCAAGATGGCGGCGCCTAAGCAGCTACACGTGGCAACAGGCCGGGACATGCAGGAGATGGAAGATGGAACCAGCTCCTCTGTTGGTAGGAAGGGGGGTGAAGCGACTAGGGGATGGGAGAGGGATGCTTCTCTCTCCCCCCCTTCTAGTAACCGGGACACACAGGATTCCCCTGGAGTACGATCCCCCCAGCAGCCCCCCTCACAGGCCTCCTTGCAGGCTGCACAGGGCACTGTTAACTTTTTTTTTCTGGACATTAACACGAATCATTACACACTAGTGTTACTGTTTAGAGCGACTTCCTCTTCCTTCCTTCCCCTCCCCCTCCCGGTTGTTTACCTGTTCCATGTTTGTCGTTGTCTTTTATCTTTTCTTCTTTTTTTTTCCCATAATGGGGTTGCAATTTTGGTTTATTCATTGTTCACACCACTGTTGTATATGGTTTTCTCCTTGTCACTTTGAACATTGAGGTCGTCAAGAATATGTTTGTACCCTGCTGACCCTAGTTTTGATAATTTTGTATTATCTCGTTTTTTTTTTTTTTTGTTGAAATACATGTACCTATTTTTGTGAAAATTCAATAAAAATATTGAAATATATATAAAAAAATACATATATTTCAGTCTTTGATACCTCTTTTTATTTACCAAAGAAGACAGTTTGGTACACAAACATTTCTGTTCTACTATAAAAAATACATATATTTCAGTGTTTAACCTCTTGCTATTTACCAAGGAAGACAGTTTGGTACAGAAAAAATTCTGTCCTACTATAGAAAAAATACAGATATTTCAATATTCCAATTTCAATTTATTCCAATTTACCAAAGAAGACAGTTTGGTAAAAAAAAAAATCTGTCCTACTATATAAAAAAATACATATATTTCAGTCTTTGATACCTCTTGGTATTTACCAAGGAAGACAGTTTGGTACACAAACATTTCTGTTCTACTATAAAAAAATACAGATATTTCAGTGTTTGATACCTGTTCCTTAACGTTTAGTACAGGTGCATTTTTGCCCGAATAAGTAAACAATGAGCGGTAGACGCAGGGGAAGGCGTGGCGTTGGGGCGATCTGCCACATCTGGCAGGGGTCATACTCCCCGGGAATTCGCCACTGTAGGACAGCAGCAGAAGCAAACTGTTGGAGGCAGCAGCACATGAAGTCAAACAGGTCTGAGATGTGTGCGGAGCACCAGTACGCTGGTAGATGTATTGAGGAGGCAGAATACAATCATACAGCCACATCATGTGGAGAGTATTGTGGACTGGATCTCAAGGGCCTCAAGTGCAGCAGGCTCTTCTTCTGCAGCAGCAACCAGCACAGCCATGACAGGAGCAAAGACAGGGGTTAGCGTGGCTAATGTGCCTGTACCTCCCGATGACTCTCCCTTGTTGTTTGACGAACAGCCTGAGGATCTGACTCAATTTCAGAATTTCAGAGCAGGGGCAGACTATGAGACCCTTGGAGACTGTGGTCAGCACTTGCTGGGCGAGGGTTCAGTATCAGTGGCTGCATTTGCAGATGTTGGCATAGATGAAAATGGCAGGAAAGGAGAAAGAGCAGAGTGGTTGCACGCACCTCTCCAGTGTGGTCTTTTTTCACGCTGAAAGACGATGACGGGTGCGTAGCAATCTGCATCCTGTGCCACAGGCACATCCGCAGAGGACAGGCTGGATCACATTTGACTCCTTCTCCACCTCTAAATGTCATTGCTACTACGTTTAAGGAGGTTGGTGCCAGCCAGACTTCTAGCGGCAATGAAGTATCAGCTTCTGCCCGCAGGTTTCGTGGCGTCAGACGACGTTTGTCCCTGCAAGATGGGTACACCAGTGACCCCTTCAGCTCCCCTAGCTCCCAGTCCCTTCAGCTCACTCTACCGGAGTTCTGCGCAAGGCATCAGGCTATGGGCCCAACCAACAAAAGAGTAGTTGAGCCTAATTTGTGTCTAGCCAAACTTTTGGCCTTGCAGCTACTGCCGTACTGCATTGCAGACTCTGCTCCCTACCATGACCTGATGGCCTGTGCCGAGCAGCGGTGGAGAATACCAAGCAGGCATTACTTCTCCCATACAACTGTACCCAGTTTACATGCATTTGTAATGGGTAACCTATCCCAGGCATTGGCATTCTCAGTGTCTAGCCAAATCCACGTCACCATGGACAGCTGGACAACCAGGCACAGAGTGGGATGCTATCTGTGCTTCACCGCTCACTGGGTAGCCTTGCCTCCTCCTTCTTCATTCCTTCTACCGCCAACCCCACTCTGTTCGACACTCCTCCTGAAAGGCCAGCAGCAGGGGACACTGTAATTAAGCTGGCACGCCACTACCGCTCCCTCAAGCACACGCGTTGCCAGGCAGTGCTAAAACTTTTGTCCTTGGGGAGAAAAGTTACACCGCCAGAGAACTCTTGTCCGCTTTGCTCAGAGATGTTTAGGCATGGCTGACACCCTCCTGGCTCACAACAGGCAACGTAGTGTGCGATAACGGGGCCAAACTTGTGGCCGCAGTGCGCATGGGTCGCATAACACATGTGCCCTGCTTTGCGCACGTACTAAACCCGGTGGTGCCGGGACTGCAGCCATGCTCGCTCCATCTGCAGCCATGTACGCTGATCCCCTACTGCCGACGCGGCGCTTAGCAAGATCCAGCGCCAACAGAGGCTGCCACCACATAGACTCGTTTGTGACACTGTGACTAGATAAAACTCCACCCTGCACATGCTCCAGCGTCAGTGTGAGCAAAAGCTAGCCATCCGCAATTACTTGGTCAGCGTGGTGCATGGGGGCAGCGGGGCCCTTGGTACAGTCATACAACTGAGCTATTTTACCAGTAGCTGCAGATGGAGATGCTGTGCAAGGTACTGGCCCCCCTTGAGCAGGCCACAAACGTTGTAAGTCGGGAGCGGTCAGGCTGGAACGATGTCATACCCATCATCTTTCTGCTTGATAATACCCTGTGTAGACTAATGGAAAGTGGCGATGGGAGAAAAGGGGAAGAAATGGGGGAGGAGGATGAGGGTGACATTATACTTCATAGCGCACAGCCAGCATCAGGAGGAGCAAGAAGGGACACTGGCCAGCATCAGGATTTTCAAGAGGAGGAGGAGGAGGAAGATGATTATGATGAAGATAATTTGGCGCCTACTGAGGGACAGAATAAGGATGAGCCCAGGGAACCCGTCTTTCATATGTGTCCACATGTTGAGATGCCTACAGAGGGACCCCCGCATTTGCAGCATCAAAAACTGGTATGATTACTGGCTGGCCACCCTTCAGCCTTCGATCACCGCTACAAAGACAAAATGTCACAGTTTCTACCCAACCCGGGTCAACAGGCTAGAAATCTGCCCGCAGTTTGCACAGTATGTCATCAAGCTCCTTTTGTGCCCGGCATGCAGTGTTCTGCCTGAAAGAAGCTTCAGTGCCACTGGAGGACAGGTCACGGACAACCGATCACGAGTGTCGCCGAAAAATGTCAATCGCCTCACCTTTTTGAAAATGAATGAAAGGTGGGTTACTAACAACTATTATATCCCCACTGCAGATGTCACTGATTGACTGACACAAGTACTCACTGGCCAACCAAGATGAATGTGGTGAACCAACACTGCTCCTGTGCTGAGTCTGTGGCTGCCTATCACCAACACCCTGTCAGCTGAGCCTGCTTTAGTAGAATTTTTCCGCTAGTTATTGTAATGTTCAGGGGTGGCATTCATCGCCAATGTCATGCATGCCATTTTGCCAGCTAGCAATATACTTTACATTTCTGCTGCTTCTGGGAGGCCGACAAACTGCAGATGAAAATCCCCAGTACTGCCACACTGATAGGAACCATTGCCTTTCCCAAATTTTTAGCTAAGTATTGTAAGATTGAGGGTTGGCATTCATGTCATCCACTTCGTGATGCAAACTAGCAATATCGTCTACCTTTCTACCGCTTCTGGCACCACAAACCACAGCAACAGTGCTGGCGCACAAAACATCTTGGTCTGGCCCTTTACAAATTTCAGATATTTGTATTACACACTTCTGGGTGGCATTGACGATGGACTACACCCAGCTCTAGATGCCAGTTACCAATGCCGTCTCGGCTCCGTCTCAGGGCCCTCGCCTTCTCCTCCTCATGCTGTCAGTACTCCATTCACTAAAATTGTACACTTCTGGGTGGCATTGATGATGCACTACACCCAGCTCTAGATGCCAGTTACCAATGCGGTCCCTGCTCCGTTCCAGGGCTCACCGCCTCCTCCTCGTGGTGTTGCTGCTGCCGCCTGTCAGTTCTCATAGTTACAGAGTAGGTTAGGTTGAAAAAAGACTTAAATCCATCAAGTTCAACCAGTAGGGAAATAGAGATATCCCAGATATAAAACCCTAGAAGACATAGTTGGTCCAAAGGAAGGAAAAAAAAGCCCTGGAATTTTTTGCTGCTGCCGCCTGTCAGTAGCATTGTCAATGCACTACACCCAGCTCTAGATGCCAGTTACCAATGCAGTCCACGCTCCGTCTCAGGGCCACCGCCTCCTACTCCTCCTGTTGCTACTGCCGCCTGTCAGTACTCTATTCACTGAAATTGTACACTTCTGGGTGGCATTGACGATGCACTACACCCAGCTCCAGATGCCAGTTACCAATGCGGTCCCTGCTCCGTCTCAGGGCCCACCGCCTCCTCCTCCTGCTGTTGCTGCTGCCACCTGTCAGTACTCCATTCACTAGAATTGTACACTTCTGGGTGGCATTGACGATGCACTACACCCAGCTCCAGATGCCAGTTACCAATGCGGTCCCTGCTCCGTCTCAGGGCCCACCGCCTCCTCCTCCTGCTGTTGCTGCTGCCACCTGTCAGTACTCCATTCACTAAAACCGTATTACACACTTCTGGGTGGGTGGCATTGTCAATGCACTACACCCAGATCTAGATGCCAGTTACAAATGTGGTCCCCACTCCCTCTCAGGGCCCACCCCCTCCTCCTGCTGTTGCTGCTGCCGCCTGTCAGTACTCCATTCACTAAAATTGTACACTTCTGAGTGGCATTGATGATGCACTACACCCAGCTCTAGATGCCAGTTACCAATGCGGTCCCGGCTCCTTGTCAGGGCCCACCGCCTCCTCCTCCTGCTGTTGCTGCTGCCGCCTGTCAGTACTCTGTTCACTAAAATTTTACACTTCTGGGTGGCATTGACGATGCACTACACCCAGCTCTAGATGCCAGCTACCAATGCGCTCCACGCTCTGTCTCAGGACCCACCGCCTGCTCCTGCTGCTGCCTGTCAGTACTCCATTCACAAAAATTGTATTACACACTGACGATGCACTACACCCAGCTCTCCATGACACTTACCAATGCAGTCTCCCTGGCTGACCAGAGGCCACACACTGCTACTGCCCTTGCTGACCCACGCTCCGATTCTGGTCCTCCATCCTTTTGCCTAATGTCACTGTGCTGCTTGTCCACAACTTTATGGGTTGCATTCCTAAGACATGTCATCCAGGTCATGATGCCAGCTAGCAATTATTTTTATTATTATTATTATTATTATTATTATTATTATTAATAAACAGGATTTATATAGCGTAAACACAAATTATGCAGCTATATAAATTAAATAGGGGTGCGTACATTAAAAAGCAATGCATTCTGAGACTGTTGGTAGTGGTTTAAGTTCACCCTTTCTCAATGTCCCAATGTTTATGCTGCCTTCTGGACGCTATTCATAACGCAAAAATCCTATTTGCCTGCTGTCATTTTGCCTGCCTTTTTCTGGAAACCTAACACATGTCATCCAGGTCATGATGCCAGCTAGCAATTATTAGTTTTAATATTATTATTATTATTAATAATATTAATAATAACAAACATGACTTATATAGCGTTACCATATTATGCAGGACTGGTTAAAAAAAATGGGGGTGCGTAGATTAAAAAGCAATGCGTTCTCCTGCTGTCTTGATAGCAGAAACTGTTGCTAGTGGGTTTTCACCCTTTCTCAATGTCCTAATGTTTATGCTGCTTTCTGGACGCTGTCCATCACGCAAAAACCCTATTTGCCTGCTGTCATTTTGCCTGCCATTTTCTGGAAAACCACAAGGTCTTTTGGAACTTTTGGATTTGTCTCCTGTTGCCACTGTTCTCCTACATATACCTAGCATATTTGGTGGTTCTAACATGTATAGGGACCTTATTATTAACGTTTAAATTCAGTCCATTGACTTTAATAGAATTCGCGAAATCGGTTCTCCGAAATTTCGCGAACCCATCGGAAGTTCAAGGAAATTTTCGCGAGACTATCAGAGGCCTTCTCACCCATTTCTATTTCCAACTATAAGTAGGTCTGATTTCTATGTATCTTTTGCTATATATACTGATCAGGTAAAACATTAAACCACCTATCTAATATGATGTAGGTGCCAGCAAAACTGGTATGACACGTCAAGTTATAGACATTACAAGACCTTAGAGGGTGTTGTGCGGTATCTGGCACCAAGATGTTAGCAGGAGAAATTTCAAGTCACTGCTTTTTCTGGTCTGACTTTTTTCCAGTAGTACATCCTGTTACCTCTCTTCCCCAGGTAAGCGCTATACAGCCACCCAGCTATACTCATTATCTAAAAGAAAAAAAAAATTGCTTTTATGTTTTCCTTCTGATGCTCCCATGCTTGCTTAAAGTATGTATACCAGTGGGCAGGGGTCAGTATTGGTATGTCAGATCTTTGATGCAGCACCATATGCATCAAGCCACCAGGAAATGTGTGTTCCGTCATCTTTCTTTCATGGCCAAAATCAAGTTATTCTGCTACAGCTTGGCTCTCATGAAAGTCTTTCAGATATTCATGTTTGTCCATTTATCCTGCTTCCAACACATCACCTTCAAGAATTGACTGTTGACCTTATTCCAACCTCGACAGGGGTCATTGCAACCAGACAATCAATGCTATTACCTTCTCCCTTTAGTAGTTATAGTTTTGGTTAATTGGTGAATGTGTCATTGTTGAAAATTGGGGACCCCAAGAGGTGCTTTGATAAAGTAGCTTCACATTCAAATTGCTTATATTAACATTGATATTATTAGAAAGGTGCCCCAAACAAAAAAAAGGGGGAAAAGTTTCGGCGACTACAGAGTTAGAAGATAGCTTTCACTTTCCCCTGATCTGGAGAGACTGTCCCACTTTCTGATCCAAGACCCTCTGCCCCCCCCCCCCCCCCCCCCCCCCCCCCCCCCCACTGTCCTTCTTTTTGGGTGGACTTATACACCTTTATGAAATGTATTAAACTAATAAAAAGTTGTATAAATAGTTGTATCTAATATTTTGAAAGACTTAAAAATCTCCCTATCACTTATGTCCATTTGTTGGAAGGTATGGCCATAAATGACCCTCTTCAGGCACTTTTTTAATGGGGTCCCAATTGTGCTCTGATATTAACAACTTTACAAGCCCACACACACTGCATAGCCATGGACCACCACTGGAGCAGTGAATTTAGGAGATGGCTGAATAAAGTCTACATTGAAAAAATGAATAAAAAAAAGAAAAAAAACATGGCAAATATTTATGCTATACCTTACTTTACCAGGCTAAATGTTAGTCAGTTAAGGCATATTAGGACTAGCTGTATTCTATTGTGGCATGTACCACCCCATGTGCCTACTGTAAAATGATAGACACCAAGGATGGTACAGCCTGTCACTACTAGGCATTTGCAAATAAATATACATGCATTTGCATGCTGCAGCAAAAGCCAACAGACTGCACTTGAAGGTAGTATCCAAAAAAGCATGTGATAATGCTGCGGCCACCAACTGTCCACTTGTAAAAAGAAAAAAAAAACGACCTTTTGGTCCAATGTTAAACCATTTTTGCTTGTGGATTTGATCAGTAAAACCTACTTGCAAATACTGTTAATGTGAACATGTCCTTAGTGTTTCTATCTATATTGAAATCTCAAATATATTTGAACTGACCCTTTACCATTATAAGTCCAACCAGTTTTAGCAACTAAAGAGAAGTTCACAATATGAGTTGATGTCAAATTTTCTTTATTATTCTATTACAAACCTGAGATATTACAGTTAAAGCAGTGAACACCAAATGACATTAATAAGAAAAAACAGAAACGTCTTACAGAACATGATCAAAAATGTCTATTTACATTTGATCTTGCAACCTTTATTTAAATGTGGCCCTTTTATTGCTGGTTGAAACATGTTAATTGTTTAGGCTCCTGAGATTTGCTGACATAGAATGTACATTTTGCAGCTTTTTACAAACTGCTACCAGTCCAGACTCCTAAAGTCTGCCTTTTAGTGGGATCAGAAATGTGAAAAATACAATAGAGAATCCACCTTTTTTTATTCCAGATGTCTTCCTGGTGGATGGTATCCAGGTTAACCATGGAAAAGAATACCCAAGCCTGAATATCACACGCCACATATATACAGTTAGGTCCATAAATATTTGGAAAGAGAGAACTTTTTTCTAATTTGGTGAGTTCACCAGTGCTTTGTCTCTTTCTCAGGATGTACAAAACTGTAGATTTTGCCACTCCTAATATTGTTTCATCTACATGGAGATCTCCTTTGACCGCATGTTGCCTGTTCACAGCAAAATCTTCCACATACAAGTACCCCCCCCTCTCAAATCAACTCCCGGTTTTTTATCTGCTTAATTGATAATTACATAATGAAGAAATTGCCCACAGCATCCCCAGAAATAGCCTTTGAGTCAAATGTCCAATTACTTTTGAGCCCCTGAAATGAAGTGATTGTGTAAAAAAAAAGCTTTAGTTTCTCACATTTTTATGCAATCTTTGTTCAACCCACTGAATTAAAGCTGAAAGTCTGCAGTTCAAATTAAAGATTCTAATTGACCTGTAAAGGACTGTAAATATGCACAGAACAGAGAGCAGATGTGCGCTAATTAATTGCTATGATCTCACCATTGAGCTTAACAGATCCTCCTTAATCGCGCAGCTGAAATCTAACCGCCTTAATTGGCAGATTCGCGCGCCCTATTGCTCATTATTTTGAAGGCAGGAATCCGGCTGGCAGTGAGGAGGTGAGTGTACGAGCACACTCGAGTCCGGACCGCGGTAAACCGCGCTCACTAGTCGCGCGTACTTTCGCGCTTCCAGCGAGCACGGATTTTATTGATGAATCAGGGGCAATCACTTATACTGAACCCTCCCCCCCCCCAGTCAACAGGAAGTCAAGTTTTTTCTTGGAGTAGACATGCAAAGTCCCTTGTTTTCCTACTCTTGTTGACTTCTTGTTTTTTGCTTATATTTTACAGCACATGTGCCAGCTGTGCAGAGCCCAGTTTTATTCTTGTTGGTGCTGGAAATGGACCTAGATGCTGGGGACAGTAGCCAGTGACCACCCAATGGCCAAGAGGCCAGAGAATTACTGTGGAACAAAAAGAGTGAAAATGGGCAATTTGGGGGTTATTGCAATCCTAAATCGGTCACTACCGCACAGCAAAAAAAAATTAAGTATATGCCATATTTAGCAATATGCTATTTATATTCCATCTACACTACCTGGCCAAAAAACTTCCCTAGCCCGTAGGGACAGTGGTAATATATGGGGTTGCTTCAATTGGTCACATTTTGTGCTCATTATGTAGTCAGCTGACTACCTGAATATTATCTGAATGACCAGATTTTACTCCATCAATAGGTTTTTTTGCTTCCCTGATGGCATGGGCATATTGCAGAATGACAATGCCAGGATTCATCGAGCTCATAATATGAAAGGTTGTTTCAGAGAGTATGAGACATCATTTTCACTCATGGATTGGTACTTACATAGTTCAAACCTTAACCTCATTAGGAAAAAATAATGCAACTCTGGATGAAATAAAAGGTTGTGACATTCAATAGGCTTATTGAAACCACAGCAAAAGCCTGCTAATTTCAAAACTAAAAGCGGTCTAATTAAATATTAGTTTATGAGTTTTATGGACAGGCAGTGTAAGTCAAATATAACCACCACCAGAGATGACCATATCTGCTGCAGACAAGGCCTCCCATAGCTATGATTAAGCCCCCAATGCCCCAATGTGTTGCGTATGGAATGCTTTATTCATCAGATCTTGTTAGAACACTTCCTTAGCAACTGCAGAGATAACAATCAAAGCCAACTAGGGAAAGCCTTGTTCCCAATTGATCTGAGCAGGCTTAAAATTTGGAGAGACAACCAGTAAATCACAACGACCATATGGGGCTACTAAACAGGAAGCATAGCTAGAATATAATGTAAAGAATGAACCTATGAGGTTTTACTCAAGTACATACTGGTATAATTAAATAAAAAACTCTCAATATAAGAATACATCAATTAATTAAAACATTTATATACTGTGACATAGCACAGGGGGATTGCTCATGGTAACGGGATGCTTGCAGGGTGGATAAGAGGCAACAGACAGCGAAGGTCCAAAATAACCGCAGTTATGTTTATTTTAGCCAAGAGTTAGAGCACACTCCCGACAACTTTATAAGAAAACAATAAACAGTAGCCTGGCTGGGCATCGGGCTACCTCACTCGGGTCCTCTCTTTCTAAAACAAACACTAAATCAGTTCTGTTAACTCACAACTATGCAGTATTGTTTGGCCGCTGGCTTTCCTAGAGCTCTGTTACTTTATCATGCCTGGAACACTCTGGCTCTCTCAGCCTGGAACACTCTGGCTGCCTTCTCAGCTTGGAATCCACTCTGGCTGCCTTATCCTGGAATCCACTCTGGCTGCCTGCTCAGCCTGGAATCCACTCTGGCTGCCTGCTCAGCCTGGAATCCACTCTGGCTGCCTTCTCAGCCTGGTATTCACTCTGACTGATCACCTTCCCTCCTTGCAGGGTTGGGCCAAGGAACCCACCCTTCACTTTCCCTTGGCCAGCTCCAGGGCCCTAAAGAACCTGGTTTTCTCATAAAACCTATACAAACATATTAACACACTCTTTCCCTGGAGCCTTTAACACTTTACCTGCCATATCAACACTATTTCTGACCTTTTTTTGGGATACTCTGTCACAATACATATAAATTAAGCAATTAAAAAAAAACATAAAAATGGCTGGGATTTGATTGATGAGAGCTATAAAAGACATTCCTTTCCCACCATTCCCATCCCACCAAGTCATAAACCAGAACAAAAGTATTGCAGGTATAATATTTAAAGCATTAAAATCAGGACATCATTAAATTCTGGTATGAATTTCTATATATTCAAAATAACTAATTTTAATTTAAATTCACACTGCAGATGTAAATAAATCCGCATTATCAGCCACCCAGCAGCAGTGCTTTGGCTGAAAAAAGGAAGGATATCACTATAAGCCAGCCATGTTCTGCGGCACCACATAAGTGCTGCACACATCTATAAATAAGAGCTTTGTGAATTCAATCAGAATGATGGCATTATTTAAACCAAGGTATTCTACCTGCCAGTGGCTATATCACAAATTTGGCCAAACAGAATTTCAAACCTTTTTAACAGTTTACATATATTCAAATGTTGTATTCAGCTGTCTGGCCGGAGTTCAGCTTTAAAACACGCAAACAAGGTATTACATTATGAGAAAGTTTCTCCTAAACAGAGTACAGCTGGAAAATATTGTAACACAAATCTATAAAGCTTCCTATAATCCACAACAAGTCTCCAATCTTCCAAAAGCCATTATTGCACCACTTAGATAATATTGCTACATTACACACTGTAAAAACGTATCCGTATTTAAATTTGCCAAAATAGATTTTTGTATCTACACATTATACAATATAGACAGTTGCATTTCTGATCATTTTAGAATATAATTCTTTTAAGGCCTTGTGTGTAAAAATAGCCAAATATAAACTTTCTGTTCTGCCCACAGAAACCATGTGGAATTGCCAGAAGGTTAACAGGCGGAGGCAGTGAAACAAAAGGCTTATAGGACTTTTAATTGTTATCCCTTAACAAATAATACCATCTAATACAAAATAACTTTCAATGCACCTGCTAGATCCATGCTGTTCAGCCCACTAAAAGAAACACACACCCCTTCTCCAAATTGTTCTAACCAGGCCAAATTTTTCTGCATTTAACCAAAAAGTCCAGTTTTTGCCTATGGAGGGATTTAGCAAGGGCATGGACAAAATAAATATTCAGACTACAGCTCTCCTTTAGATGTACTTGTCACATCAAAATGCTTTCTTCCCTGAAGGAGGAGATTGCTGGGAATTGGAAGACACATTCCCTTCAGCCACCATTCACTAAGACATGGAAACAAGGTCTTTAATTTATTTTGGACTCCCAACTGCACCACTGCAAAGTGCAATTTCCTCTAGCTGAGGAATTGCTGGACAATATCAAAATCGGGGCAAACAGTTATGGTTTAAGATTGGATTATGCAATGTATGATGTATCTTGTATCATTAGATCACAACAAGAATAGACAGACTAGGCAAAATCCTTCTGACAGCAGAGAAATCACAACAGCGAAAATGAGAGTTTTTCTCCATACCACTGACTGCTATTCAGTGCTGCAATGGACTTACCAAGCACCAATGAAAACTGTTCATTTAAAGTCTTTAGATCAGAGCTCATCTCGTGACGCAGACTGCATAACACGATGTATGTCTCCCCTTGAATCCTTCATAGTCTTCTGTGATCCACTCCAATCTGTACGTATGTTGTCATCATCCCAGAGGGTGGAGGTCTCTGTGTCACTCTGCCAGTTGGGTTCTCCAGTGTAATGGGTTGGGAAGACGAGGAGGGGCTGCACAGAGAACATTCTCAAGTTTCGGTTCATAAAGTAGCTTTTGTACTCCTCACTGGTGACAAAAAACAAAACAATGAGTAAATGCAGTAATAATTAAATAATTTAGCAGCTAAATAATACCCAAACTCTTTCTGGTTTGGTTTCTTTAAGTCTGCTAGAGGGCACCACAATAGGTGTATATTGGGATGCTGCTCCAAGATTTGTCCCTTTCTGAATTCTGACCCATAAAAAGCATGCAGAAAACAAAGAATTCTGGATATGGTAACTAATTTACATCATTATCTCAGACAGAGTTTTTGACAAGTGGTAAAAGAATGAGAACCAATACATCTGATTTTTAGAAGACGTCAGCCATTAGCAACCAACGGTTTTCTGTCATAAAAGATTTCATTTGTTGTTGGTAGAGAACACTATCCAAATGTATGTGTGGCCAGCACCTAATGGAGAAAACTGATCAGAATATAAACTTAGGTACCTATTTTTAGTTGAGAATACATGACACTGCTTTCCTTGAGTATAAACCTAGTGCACAAAATGTGGCCATTGCTTTTAACATACAAAACAATAATCCTTAGAAATGCTTATAAACAATTACGGTAAATAAATACATCCACATAGTATTTTTAAAACATTTATTTAAAAAAGGAAACTAAATTAAATCACATGGGCTTGGTCTGTACCAATGAGGTTTGGTAAAATACTTTTCAGGTATGGCACAGCCAGGTGTACGAGGCTACCTACTTTGGGTGTGTGTCTGCCATAATGGGCAGGAATTCATCCACTGGGAGCATCTTGGATAATGGCTCAGCATTCAGCAACTTCTGAGCCCCCTGCAGGGAGATCATATAACAGAGGGTCCAATAGGAATATTCTGCCACCACCAAGTTCTGTACATTTTCCACCTTCTTCTCAGGATCTGTAGTCACTTGTTTTCTCCCGATGTATCTGTTGGCAGATGATTGGCTAGTCTTATTAGAAAGTAAAATGAACAGAAGGAACACATAAAGCAAAGTATGGCAATCAATCAGAAAAAAATTTACACTGTAAAGTAAATTCTGATACTATAGAATACTGAATATTGCAATACCAGTAGTGATCAACCATGTATGTGGAAAGTGATATCTTACATCAAATCCCAGTCCAGCTGGGCCCTTCGAACTTCACCCAAAAGACGGATCATCTTTCGCTTGAAAAACGATTCAAAACGTACGTCATCTTCAAACACTAAGGACACTTTCAGCTGTTTATCTACAATCTAATGGAATCACAAGGTTAAGGTTTTCTTTTTTTAAAATTTAAAGGGATTTGGTCAAACACTTTTTTCTTCCATCATATACAGAAATATTGATGATAAATGCAATCATGGGTACCGTACTGCAGGCACTATGATATGGGTATGATGAATAGGTAAATGAAATAAATGCAAACAATTACCTCTTGCCAGATCTTGTAATGGCTCAGGAAACAGCCCACCTCTCCTTTGGTAAGAGTCCGACCAGAGAATGGATCATAAAATCCCAGTAGTAGATTGACACCCATCCGTTTGATGTCACTGCTGTTCAAAGCACTGAAATGGGAGAACTGTAAGTACTATAAGGTGATAGTAACAAACACCTTTGCTCTATGATTTCTTACAGACAATATTACACAATAAAACTATACTACATACATGTATGCCATCCCCTCCTGCTCTACAGCAACCTCTGCAACTTACTATGTGCCTAGACTCTTATGTCCAGCTGCAGCCTTACCACATGGTGCATGAAGGCCATTTTTGGTTGCTTTGCGGAAAAGTCAAAATGCTGATAATATAAGGGACATACTGGGTGTAAGTAAGCAAAACATCAGCAAGAAGCAAGATACACTGCACATAAAACTGTCAATCATTATCTACAGCTCAGGCCAGTTCCACATCAAAGACAGGAAGGACAAGAACAAATAGTGCTCACCTTCCATCAACGGCATCCATCACACGGCAGGATATCTCCTGTTCATAAAGAGAGCGCAACATTCTCTCCCGCCGCTCAGGACGACGGACCAGATTAATAAGGAATACCTAACGGTAAAAAAAATGACTTGTTGGATGGTGTTTACAGACCAACCCAGAGAGAAAGCAATAGAAAAAGAGCTTCTGTTTGGTTGTTGCAGTATACATTGTTCTGCCTGTCCCAGGGACAAGAGCTCCTCTTTTTTTGGGCCCATGTTAGGGGCAGACAGTAGGGTAAAACATCTGGTTACAGACTGGACAAAAGTTTTAATAAACACTATGGTAGTTACTGTACTGTAATAGTGCAGCTAATCAGATGAATTTGTAAAACCAAGATGCCATACCCAAAATTAGAATTTGAAGGCATGCATCATGAAAGGGTAACTGACAATAAATGTACAAATAATAAATCCAATCTCTGACCAGACATTGTCTCGACTCCTCTGCAACCCATTCACATTACATCTAATATCTTTCTATGCTTACCTAAATTTAGGATTACATGTCCCTTACTGCCCTCTTTCCAGCTGATCCAGCTCTAAAGTTTGTACCCACATCTGATTAGTGTCCTCATGTTGATCTCATCCTGCCATTGTATTCTCCTGAACCCTAAAAAGACCTCGCCTCTAAAGAGGTGTCCACATTACACAGGCTATGACTTGGGCACCAGAAAACTGATCACCCCTCCCAACCCTGCAATGAGGAATATAGAAGATATAGGACCCTGAACATGCTTTGACCAGGATTTAGGTAGGAAAAGAAGGTAACAGGGAAGAGGGTGCATTTCTGAAGATCAGCCTTAATAAAATATTCTATACACATTATATTACCTCATCAAACCCCATTTTATCTGGATATTTTGGTAGAGGAGACACATATCGAGAAGAAACAAATTGATATCCTTCAACTGCAAGAAAAAGAAACAGTTATAGTTACAATATTCTCCCATAATTTCCAACTTTTAATAGCATTAACATCAAAAAAGAATTAAAGTGTATTTATAGTTAAGAGAAACTTCTTTTAGTTGCCAGGATTTTATTTCTGATTTTGTTGATTTGACTGAGTGATCATTGTCAGAAAGTAACACAAATTCCAAGATTTTACAGTTACTGCCAGTAACACAATTCCTGTCTTAAGAGAGAAAAACGATCACAGACTGTACTGTATATATGGAAGAGCAGCCTGATCTCCCAAGGACAAGAACAAAAGCTAAATATAGTGTAACAGCTGGCCAAAGAAATCACAAGGTCTCGTCCAGGATGGCAGGTACATTTGACCGAGATACAGGTTACGCAGAGTATTTTTCTGTTTAGTCAGACAGTTTTCCTTTTGGCCTGAAAGTGGGGTTGAAGTACCAGGCTCATTGACAATGATCTTAACAATGATATAAACTCCCAGCCTGCTTATTCAACTCTGGCTCTGTCTTGGCTGGTGAGCTGGGAGGAGGTCCAAGGTGAACTATGAGTAAAAACACAGACTTTGTTGGAAAAGCTATATGGTTAGGTCCTTAGAGTCCTGCAAAGTACTAGATTAGGTTGGATTGTTAGTAAAGTGAACTAACAGTTAGTAAGTGGCCAGGTGTTTGTTTTTTTGCCTGTTTTTGTGTGGAAATAGTGTTAGTGAATAAAACCCTTAATGCACTTTTACCCTGCTGGCCCTGTTTCCTGTTTAAAACACCCCTCATTGCTAAGGGCGATCTCACAATAGGAAAAATAATCTCAAAAAAGAGATCAACGCATCCACAGCATCTGAGGAATGGAGAAGCTGTAATATATTAAATTTTTATTCTGATCTTCCAGTTGAGTTCTTACCCATAGCTTCCAGCATCAAATGGACAAAATTCAGCTTGTCATCTTCAATCTCCTGATGCGGTGGAGCTGGAATGTTGACAAACCCGTAGCGGTGATGGTTACATATGTAGCCCTGCACCCCTGAAACAAGCACACACGTTAACCTAAATTCAAAGGGAACTGTGCTCGGCGAACACTCATTTCTGAAAAGGACATGTACCTGGCTGCCACACTGATCCAATGGCTGGATAACTGCATGCTTAAGTGTCACAAAGTTTTGAAGTTGTCTGGCTTTCATTCTGATCCAATTCCTCTGTAGTCATTGATCAAAACGACTAGCTAGACCAAGATTTGAACTATGTATGTGTCTTCCAGAAAAGAGACTGAAAACTGTTGAAGCTACAGATCACCAATCAACTCGCATTTTCAGAAAGATGTCACAAATATTTTAACATCTCTCTCACCACAATTTTTCCACACTGACTAGCCATAAAAGATCCCAGGTATTGGGAAGCAGTTTTATCATTTTGAATGTATTCAGTTGGTCAGGTCTGGGTTCAACAACACTATAAGCCCCAAAATAAGTCAGCTGACTATCTAGATATACTGTAGGTATATTTAGGTAGATTTTTCTCACAATAGATTTTTTTTCTTCCCTGATGGCACAGGCATATTCCAATATAACAATGCCAGGATTCATCAGGCTCAAATCATGAGTGATTCAGGGAGCGTGAGACATCACTTTTATATATAAATTGGACCACAGAGTTCAGACCTTAATACCACTGAGAATCTCTAGGATGTGCTAAAGATGACTTTACACAGCTATCCGACTCTTCCATCATTAATACAAGTTCTTGCCAAAAAATTAATGCAGCTTTGGATAGAAATAAATTTGACATTGGGTATTAAAGTTATTGAAACTATACCACAGTGAATGCGTACCATAACCAAATCTTAAGGTGATTTATTAAAGTGTGGCTTTTTTTTATTTTTGCCCAGGCAGCGTATAACAAGGATGGAACAAACTGAGGTAACAAAGGATTATATACCTGATGCCAGGCAAGAGAAGGCGAACACAATAATGTCATCAAAGGTCCAGGTGTAATTCACATGGGGAGGATAGAAGGCCAGTTTATGGCTTTCTTCTTTACGCAGATCCAAGAGGAAGGTGGAATGGACCATTGGCACTGGGAAACAACCAGTTCTTTGGCGGTTTTTGGTTGGGAAATAATCTGGAGTTCGGCGATAAAAACCCTGCAGAATTCATACATCAGCTTACAGACAGTGAAAACACAATTTAACAAAACCTTGCTTTAAGTTTTGAATAGAAAGGGTAAGGAAGTACAACCTTTGGTCCACTTTCAAGTCCAGTGACAAAATTCTCACAAGGACAACAGGTAAGGGGAAATCCCTACATTAGATACATGCTGCAATGTTGACATTAATTTTAGTAATAAAGAAGGCGAGGCTACAACTCCATAAACTTTTTATTACAGCCTATGTCACCACTGGAAATCTTTTATGTTGTGCCAATGTTGTCCCTGAGCTAGGAAGTGAAAGGGACAAAAAAAAATGTTGTTAAAAACCATTGGTTTCCAATGAGTGAGACTTCCGAACTCCTGTGTTTGATGGTCATCTTACAATGCCTCCCATGAAATAAATATCTAGGTAAATGTTTCTCATTTAGGGTTTTGTGGAACCCTAAGGTTTCTCCAGAGGTTGCTTGGGAGTCCTTGAGAAATTTGCAATTTGTGCATTTTAGGTAAGGATTGAGACATGGGTGGGATTTTTCCCATTGGCCAGTCATGTAAGAGAAATTTTTCCCACTGAGCACCACACTAATGAACTGTTAACGGGGGATATCATAACTATTTCAAAAGGTTACTCCATGTTAAAAGAGAAAAGCTGATTGGGTAGACATCTCTGGCAACTGAAATTACACATTTACATTGTAATTGGCCACATTCAGTTGTACTTGTTCAGGTAACACTGAAGACATTTTTATCCACCTCTGAAATAAGAACTGAAGAGGTGGTTTGACCAAGCTTTAAAATATCTTCAACATTACCAGCAGCAGTCCAGATGAATGTCACTGACTACTACTGGATATGCCATGACCTGGATTTATGGAACCTTCAGACATGCTTTCAATAAACCTCACCACCTCACTGTTGCTATCTGTCTTACCTGGGGAGTTATTCCACACCAAAAGTTTGAGAAACCAGTCTGGGAATCCAACATGGGGGCAACCAAAGTTTTATTCTCTGCCATTAGCAGCTGTATTGTTTGATGATTGGTCAGCACATTATCTGCATCAGTAAACTGTAAAACAAACATAAAGATATACAAATAAATAGATACATGATAGTTGGACAGAAGGATATACTGAAACAAGATAGCTAGGTAGGTAGGATAGATAGATACAGGTAAGGTAGAATAAATACAGGAAAGGTAGAAAGACAGGAGATTTTCTTCCGGGAGCAGCCCAATCTTACCAGGATATAGTCAGCTTTGCTGTCCCTTGCATACTTTAAGGCCTCCTGTCGCAGCTTCATAACATGCTCATAGCGCTCATCAGGCCAGTGTTTCGGGCTGGTCTCTTGAGGATACCACCTGCCGGTATAAGATATTACAATGACCATACACCTTCATCATTCACAGACCTTCCTTTCTGAGGAGATTCTTTTGTAAAGGAGAGAGCGTTAATATGAAAAGTGAAAAAATGCAGAACAACCAATATTTTCTCCTGAACCCAGAAAATGCAACTCCATACATTCCTTGAATCAATCTAAACGTGATCCACCAATCATCCGCACTCCTGGACTCAACTTTTTTTCTTTAAGGGTGGCATTCTTCTCATTGGTCAACAATGTGAGGCATTCTTTCTACTGACCACCACACACATGTACTGTGAGCAAGTTAAAAAGGTTGAGAAACACTGCTCTAATGATAATTCACGTCATTCAATCTGAGAACAGCTCTAAAAGTGGTAATGTTGTCATACTTTTGAACACTAATGAGTTATTGGCTGCAGCAGAATTTTGCAAAACAATCCACCTTGGACCAGATCATTAAAGAAAGACCAACAAAAGGGGAAAAAGGGGAAAGTATCACCAGGGTGTTTCCTGTGCTGTCCACTCCACGGAGTGATAAAATGACTGTACCGCCTCCACCCAACTCTGCAACACATCACTGGTTTGGTCCTCATTGTGGTCAGTGGCACACCTGTAGATTGACAAAACATTGAATATTGAACATATATATTAAACAACTGGCAAAGCATATCTCTAACCAAAAACATTTTTGGGGTTTTGAACTTAATGTGATAACAATGCCACCAGAACAAGTGATCAGTTTTCTGTGCTCTGAGAGAAATCTCCCTTAAGCTGCGTACACACTTCCAATTAATATCGTTGGTAAACGAACGACGAACGATCCTGCACGATATCTGCGAACGATCGTATAGCACCGATCCTGTACATACAGATAACGACACGTCGGCGTCGTTGGTTACTTTTTTTACGAACGATTTTTGCCCAATCGATCGTTCGTCGTTCGTTCGTCGTTCATTTTGAACGATAAAAATTGGAAGTGTGTACGCAGCTTAACAAGAACAAATTGGCAATATTTTGGCCACATGTTTTCCAGGAAGAAGGTTTAAACCTCCATTGGGCATCAGACTGCGGTAGATTTGGAGAATATTCTTCATGTCCAGTCTGAGATAACATTGCCACCAGGACATGAAGTGAGGGGAAATCTAACCAATGGAAGAGAAATTAAAATGTAATAACCATTATTCTCTGACAAAAGCTAAATTTTGCCTAGAAAAAAAGTCCATGATTTTATTTACATTACATTAAAAAAACATGCCAGAAATCTCTTTGCAACTCTTGAAATAAATTTAGTTATGTAAAGAACATTCCCATTCTTTGTCAACTTTATGTAGCCTTTTGATTCTTCTAGCCTTGGAGCAATTCATAACCAAGACTTCCCCCCAGCAGTCCCTACATTAAATATGAGACTGCCTATCTGGTCTGTACCCTGTACAGTAAATGACTACAAATCTTCTGTCTCTTGTATGATCTGCCTAGACATTTGCAAGTGGTTGAATTCGATCATATGTTGGATGGTGAGGAGGGCTCATTTGCGTTATTGAGGTTTACTGGAAGATTATCAGCAGAAAAGGAAACAATTGCCCTGACATATGTAAACTGCAATGTGTTATGTAAAATTATTGCTTTGGGCACAAATATTGTCAGATCACCCATTACTAAACTGACTACAATCTCTCCACAGATACCTTTTAACAAAATCTAGGCCAATCCATCCAAACCTATGATTACTATAATGAGGGGAGTTGGAAGCCTTAATGAGTGAGGAAAATTATGACTTAGTTGGTATTGCGGAACCCTGGCTTTGTTCTTCGCATGATTGAGCTGTCAATATTCCTGGGTATACTCTTTCGTAAAGACAGAGTCAAACGAAAGGGTGGTGGTGTCTGTCTGTATGTGGGAAGTGATCTGAAAGTGAATGTGAAAGTAGAAATTGTCGATGAAACAAGCGATGAGGTTGAGGAACACACAATTAATTATTGGAGCCTGCTATAGGCCCCCCAGTGCTAAGGAGGAAACAGAAAATCAACTACTAGCACAGATAGAAAAAAAGCAGCAAGATAAAGTGGAAGTGTTTTAATCATGGGAGATTTCAACTACCCTCACATTGACTGGAGTAATGGTACTACCGGAACAGCAAAAGGGAGAAAATTTGTGAATTTAATACAAAATAATTTTTTGGTACAATTTATAGAAGCCCCAACTAGAAATGATACTCTGTTGGGCCTAGTTCTTTCTAACAATGCAGAGCTTATAACAAATGTGCATGTAAAAGAAAATCTGGGTAGCAGTGACCATAATATAATCTCATTTAATGTAAGCTGTAAACAGGAAGCAAAAACAGGAAAGATAAAAACATTTATTTTAAGAGAGCACATTTTCCATTAATAAGGCCAGCTCTCTGTGACTTGGACTTGGAGAAAATATTGTCCTCAAATACCACTGAACAGAAATCTGAATCATTCAAGTCTGTTCTACAAAAGCATACTGAAAAATATTTTCAATTTATTGGGTAATAGGTTTTAATTTTAGCCTTTTAAACGTATGTGGCTCATAGCTGATGTTAAAAAATCCATAAGGGACAAGAAAAGGGCATTCCAAAAATATAAAAATGTGAAGGATTACCTCCATTGTTTGAAAACTACAAAGAATATAACAAAAGATGTAAAAAGGACATGAAATGTGTAACGTTTCAAAATGAAAGACAGATTGCAAAGATAAAAAAGGCAAACTCCAAACTTTTTTTAAATATATTAATGGCAAAAAGATCAGATCTGAGCATGTAGGCCCCTTAAAGAATGTCGCTGGGTTGGTAACTAGGGATAAGGAAAAGGTAGATTTACTAAACACTTTGTTAGCTCTCTGTACACAAAGGTAAATGGCAGAGCTCAAGTCCAAATTCATAATAGCAATGTCACTACCTTAAATAAGTCACAATGGCTCAGAATTGATATGATTGAGAAACAGCTGGGAAATATTAGGGTTAACAAAGCACCAGGACCTGATGGATTACATCCACGTGTTCTCAAGGAGCTGAGATCGGTCATTGCAAAGCCATTATTTCTAACTTTTAGAGACTCTTTAGTCACTGACAAGGTACCGATGGGTTGGTGTCAGCCCAATGTGGTTCCTATCTTCAAAAAGGGAGCAGTTACCAGGTAACTACAGACCGGTTGATTTAACGTCTATAGTTGGAAAGGTCCTAGAGAGTTTTAAAAAGAATCACATTGAGGGATTTCTGCTAGAAAATAATAATATAAGTGATAGTCAGCATGTCTTCAAGAAAGACTGAAGTTGTCAAACAAATTTACTCTCTTTTTTTATGAGGAAGTAAACAGGTAGACAGTGGAGTAGTAGCTGATATAGTGTTCTTGGACTTAGGGGCAATAGGTTTAGAAAAGTCAATCTGTAAATGGATAGAGAACCAGCTTAAAGACCGCATCCAGAGAGTTGTAATTAATGATTCAGACTTTTAATGGTCTAAGGTTATTAGTGGTATACCCTAGGGTTCAGTGTTGGGATCTTTACTGTTTAACATCTTTTTAAATGATATAGAGTTTCGGATTAAAAGTACCATTTCTGTGTTTGCAGATGACACCAAACTATGTAATAGACTTAATTCCATACAGGATTCCTATAATCTACAAGCAGACAAGTGGCAAATGACATTTAATATAGATAAATGTAAAGTTATGCACTTGGGGGCCAACAACATGCATGCTTCATACTGTTCAGTAAGAATACATTTGGGGGAGTCAGAAATGAAAAAGGATCTGGGGGTTCTGGTGGATCATAGACTTAATAACAGCATGCAATGCCAAGCTGCAATTTCTAAAGCTAGCAAAGTACTTTCTTGTAATAAAAGAGGAATAGACTGCAGAGATGGAGACATAATCCTGCCCCTGTACAAAGCATTGGTCAGACCACATCTGGGATATGCAGTCCAGTTTTGGGCACCAGTTCACAAAGAGGACATTGTGGAATTGGAGAGACAAATAGAGATGCTCAGCTATGAGGGGAGATTAGCAGAACTGAATCTATTCTCGAGAAGAGACATTTAGAAGGGGATATGATCACCCTGTATAAAAATATAAACGGTCCATATAGAAAACCCTCTTCCCCATTATTCACTTTGAGATCATTACAAAGAACAAGAGGGCACTCTTTGCGTCTGGAGAAAAAAAAGAAGTTTAAGCTCCAAATAGGGAAGGGATTCTTGACTGTAAGGTCTGTGAAAATGTGGAATCGGCTCCCTCAGGAAGTAGTTTTAGCAACTACTATAGATTACTTTAAGAAAAAGCTGAATGTTTTTCTAGAAGGACAGAATATAACTGGGTTTTAAAGCTTTAAAGTAAAAATAACGACTTCCGGTTCCGACGCCTCGCGAGCCGGCAGCATGTGAAATCGGCTCCTACTCACCTCCGGGATCCCGCGATAAAAAACCGGCACACTCGCTCCTCTCCCACACGCAGCAGCTCCTCGGCTTACCGGAAGCCTGGATGGACCGGTTCCTGGAACGCTCCTGCGTGTCAGCAAGCCAGGAATCCATGGGCAAGAAGGAAAAGATCCGGGCCACTCCTTCCAAGATGGCCACCGCGTCCTCTTCTGCACGTGCATCCACCGCTGTCTCTTCACAGGTACACCCTGCTGATCTTTCTGATCTCTCCCAACCTACACAAATAGCTGATGCAGTGGCAGCATTACTTAAGCCTACATTACAGGAAGCTATTGATACTGCAGTACAAAAGGGAATACAGTCCTTAAGGAAGGATTTCAAGGAACAGTCTCAAAGATTAGATAACGCTGAACAGCGGATCACTCTGGTTGAGGATGATGTTACTTCCACCAGAGCTGTTATTTCCGTGCTAGAGACCAAAGCGCAAGCACTACAGGATAAAATAGAAGACCTAGAAAACAGGTCCCGGCGCAATAACCTGCGCGTTGTAGGCCTTCCAGAAAGTGTCAAACCGTCACAGTTACTTGAAATCTGCTCTACGGTGATACCGCAGTTACTGGGTCTTCAACTTTCCTGTAAGGTCGAACGTGCTCATAGACTGGGTCCGGTTCGCAAAGAAATGTCTAAACCTCGACCAGTACTGGTGGCCTATTCCTTTTACACCGATAGAACCCGCATACTGCAAGCTTTTCGCAACCAACGCAGTCTGCACTTAAAGGGTGCCTCTCTGCTCATATTTGCAGACTACTCTGCAGAAGTATCCCGCAAAAGGCGCAGTTTTCAACAAGTTTGTTCCACACTATACCGTCATAAAATGCACTTTACACTGGCTTATCCAGCGGTTCTCCACTTTTCTGATGATCAGGGGCGCAAGTATTCTCTTACCTCGGCCGAGGAGGCAGAAAGTTTGGTGCATACCCTACTATCTGATCAACCCTCCACTCCATCTAATACATCTTCTATTTCCCCACCACGCTCAACGGAGCATTCATTGCTTCCACCCAGGGCCGTTATCCACTAAGAGGATCCGTGACACCCACCGTTCTGAGCCGCTGCCCAAGGCGAGATAATTTGGAAAGATCTATACCCTACTTTAAAGTGCCTTTTTTTATTATGTTTCTTTTTGAAACTGCACCACTAAGATTCCCGGTTCGGTTGTTATTGCTTTGCGAGGAAAAAAGGAAAGTCATCCTTATATACTGTCTGTCTTCCCCCTTGTGCTGTCTTGTTTGTCCCCTTTTGTTTTACTTTTGTTATTTCTGGAAGCACTCACTTTATTTGGTCACACAGCCACTATGCGTATTGTGCTCTTTCTGCTTGGATTGTTTCTTATTATCTTTGTACACTGGATGTATTATTTACCATCAAAATCGGTGGGTGTGACTATACGTCACGATTCCACTCACTCCTTGTATCTGTTATGGTGCTGATATACTGTAATCGGTTTAGTCTGTGTGTACATAAACCCGTTATCTATATTTTATGCGGATAATCTCATGGAATGTTAGGGGGTTGCGTTCCCCTAACAAGTGCATGTCTGTACGTCGTCATTTAAAGAGGCTGAAGGCAGATATTGTGTTGTTACAGGAAACACATTTAGGAGACAATGATTTTTATAGGATGAAGAAATTATGGGTTGGGGAAGTTTATGGTACCCCCTCTGCAGATCGGAAAGCTGGGGCACTGACTCTGATCCATAGGTCTTTTCAAGGCAAGGTAAAAACGGTGCAAAGTGACTCTGCTGGACGTATTTTGAAAGTAATTATACAACTTCATGATTATGATATATCTATATAAATTATATATGCACCAAATTCGCCACCACCATCCTTCTTTCAGGAAGTATCCAGCTGGTTGGCTCAAGACCCCACTCCTTATAAAATATTGGGAGGTGATTTTAATTCAGTCATGGTGCACCCTGAAGACAGGAGCTCTGGCTCGGGCATATGTAACGTGAAAATCACACCTCATTCAGTGTTAGCAGACTTTGTCAACGCCATGTCTTTAAATGACATTTGGCGACAGTACCATCCCCTAGAGCGACAGTATACATTTGTCTCCCAAGCCCATGTAGCCCAAGCTCGCTTGGATTATCTGTTTTGTACAGACGCTATTATGTACAGAATTGAATCACCAGAGATCTAAACCATGGTTATTTCAGATCACTCTCCAATCTCTATTATAGTAGGAGATCAGTCCCCTAGAGGGGATTATGTACCCTAGCGCTTCCCATCCTACTTGATCAAGGACCCTGAATTGCAGGGAGTATTGACATCTGCATGGCTCGAATATGCTCAATATAATGCAGCTCATAGAAATGAGCCGATACTATTTTGGGAAGCAGGTAAGGCCTACTTGAGAGGTAGAATTATCTCCTTTATGACTAAAAGAAAAAAAGAGACTCTATCTCACTTTTTATCAGCACAAAAAAAGCTTAGGACAGCGCAACAGGCGCTAACTGACAACCCCACCCCGAGTACTAAGCAAATATGGTATGAATCCAAATGTACCTTTGATTCTTGGCTCTACCAATACGAGCAGCTGAAATGTAAACATAAGTCTCTGGAATACCATAAATATGGCAATAAATCAGGCAAAATGCTAGCTAATCTGGTACGTACGGGCTATAAACCAACATATATTCCAAAGTTGCGTTCCTCCACGGGTGAGATGGTTACTTCACCCAAGGAAGTGAACCATTGCTTGGCTCAATATTTCCAGAAACTGTATTCATCCCCAGAGATAGATGTCAAGGCCGGGGTAACATTCTTATCGAAAGCTGACCTACCCTACTTACAACAAACTGAAATAGATGCACTGAATGCTCCTATTCTAAAGAACAGATTTTGATGACTATCAATAGTTTGAAAAATGGAAAAGCCCCAGGTCCTGACGGGTTCACCACTGAGTTTTTCAAATTCTTGAAGGAGGAGGTGGTGGATGATTTGCATGCACTGTACTCTGCTCTTTGGGACAAAGGTGTGTATTTTCGATCTGGACAAGAAGCCTATATAAAGCTTCTCTTGAAAAAAGATAAAAATCCATGTGATCCAGAGTCCTTTCGCCCTATTTCTCGGGTGAATATCGATGCAAAAATTTTATCCAAAATTCTTGCAGATAGATTGGCTAAAATATTGCCATCTCTTATTTCTCCTTCACAAGTGGGTTTTGTTCAGGGTAGAGCTGCGGTGACTAATGTTAGAAAAGTATTCGTATTAGAAATGTCAACCTGACCTAGATTTGGCTATTATCACGATAGATGCGCACAAAGCGTTTGATACGGTAAACATACCATGGCTGTTTGCGGTACTCAAACATATTGGATTCCGGGGCCCATTCCTTAAACTACTGGAGGCCATGTATGCCTCTCCGATAGCCAATACCCCTCCATAGGGGAACTAGATAGGGATGTCCCCTGCCCCCCCCTTTTGTTTAATCTCGCGCTAAAACCATTAGTCAGACATCTAGATAATACCCCTCTTTTGCACGGCATAGAGGTTCATGATAGTGAATTACGAACCGCTCTTTTTGCGGATGACATTTTGATCTTCATCTCTAATCCCAGGCATGATAGTCATACTATTCAAAAGGTGTTTAGCATTTATGAAAGTTTTTCAGGGCTAAAAATAAATTTTGAAAAAAAGTGAGATGTTGTCTCTGGCCAGATCTACGGAAATGGTAGAGTTGGAGGGCACATGTACCGTTTAAAGTGGCATCACACTCTATAGTGTATCTTGGACTTCGTATTGGACGTCTGCCATCATCTTTATATACATTAAATTACCCGCCCTTAATAGCCAAAATACAAAAAGAATTGAAAATGTGGGAACAATTGCCCTTGTCATTTCTCGGCCGATGCCACCTAGTGAAAATGATGTCTTTCTCTAAATTACTCTATCCTATGCAGACATTACCTCTGCTACTGACCCATGCTGATGTCAATGTTCTCAATAAGGCCTTCACGAAATTTCTATGGTCCGGCAAACGTCCAAGGATCTCGCTGATGAAATTATACTTTCCTAAAACTGAAGGAGGTGTTGGCTTTCCTAATGTAAGACTTTATAATTTGGCCTGTCTGGAAAGACATGTTGTGGACTGGCTTAAGGGGACATCCTGTTATTCCAATGTACATCTGGAAAAAGCTATGTCATATCCATGGGATCTCTGTGCTCTATTACACTATAAATTCTCACTGATTCCAGCTTTTCTGTGACACAATATATTAATTAGAGACACGGTGGTTGCATGGAAGGTGACTAGGCAACGGCTCAAACTACTAGCTTGTCTATCTCCTTATCTGCCCATTTGTGGTAACCTTATGTTTCCGCAAGCACATGAGCATGGAGCATTTCAAATATGGAAACGCAAAGGCCTAATATACATTAAAGATCTCTTCCGAACGGAAGATCTGACTAAGCTATCCTTGAAGGATTTACAGGCTAAATATGGTATCCCGCGATGGGCACTTCACCCGTTGTATTACAATCAGGTTATATCCTACCTTAATTCTTTGGTACTGCACTATGTAGATGTCTTTCGCCCCAAAAGCTTTGACAAGATGCTATCATTGTCTCCTCCAAATATATCCAATATACATGTATATCTACTGCCTACCTTTGTTAAGTCTTTATCGGTTTCTAATGTGAAAATGTGGCAAAAGGACTTCCCAGACCTAGACATAGTGGATACTGTTATACAGGGATACCAAACGGTTCGGCATAGTATCGTGAATGAGGTATGGAGAGAATTCAAATTTATGTTACTAGACAGGGCCTATAAGGTGTTCCCGCCCTCCATATCTACCCCACAACCCACACATTGGCATTTTCAATGCCCCAAGTGCAACTGTACTGATGCCTCTCTATCACATCGCTTATGGTTTTGCCCCAATATTACCAACTTTTGGCATGATATACTAACGTTAATTTCTAATGTTACTGGCCATTCAATTTCAGACACCTTCTCTGTTGCTGTTTGGTTCCTGGGATGGTATAACTATGGATAATATACCACGCTCTATGCAGAAATGGATAAATGTTTGCCTGTTGGCAGCAAGACGTGCGATTATGCGTAATTGGATACAACCTCTTCCACCCACCCTGGAACAAGGACTGTTGATCCAGGGAACATTCAAATGCCTCATGGCATGAGGAAGAATTTTTTTCCTGTACCAGCGAATTGTACCAGGATTTTTTTCTGCCTTTCTCTGGACCTATTTTGTCTTATAGGGTTTTATATCTGGGATATGATTATATCCTTAGTGGTTGAACTTGGTGGACTTTAGTCTTTTTTCAACCTAACCTACTATGTAACTATGACTAGCAGAGGTCATCCTCCATGACTTCCAAAACATCTAAACTGCCTTTTAGAAAATAGTAAATAGATCCAGATGGAGGCAACTAAGTTTACATGCAAATATCAATTTTCAAGGTCTATCACTTTAAACTTCTAAACTGTGATTGGCTAAGCTTGACTTTTCACAAAGTCCGGATTTGTTTGTAAGTTTAGTTTCCTCTGTCCTTAGATTTGGCTGTTTTGACACTTGGTCTTCACCAATGATAAGCTCTGTATCTGCCCCAGGACATTTGCAGTCTCTGACCATCTCCTGTAGCATGCCTATAGTCCCTGACCATCTCCCGCAGGGCGTTTTACAGTCCCTGACCATCTCCCGCAATGTGTTTTACAGTCCCTGACCATCTCCCACCGGACGTTTGCAGTCCCTGACCATCTCCCGCCGGACGTTTGCAGTCCCTGACCATCTCCCGCCGGACGTTTGCAGTCCCTGACCATCTCCCGCCGGACGTTTGCAGTCCCTGACCATCTCCCACCGGACATTTGCAGTCCCTGACCATCTCTCACCGGACGTTTGCAGTCCCTGACCATCTCCCGCCGGACGTTTGCAGTCCCTGACCATCTCCCGTTTGCAGTCTGTGACCATCTCATCTGAAGTCTCCATCTCCTTTCTCTAGGCTCTGACAGCTTTCTGTCTTTACATAGACAGAATACTATGTGTGGCTCTTTGGTGATTTCAAAGGCCATCCTTGAGGCCCTCTACATCTCTTAAAGCAGAGCTGTACTAAAAGTAAGCCCCCAATTCCTGGATACCTGACTTCAATTAGGTCCTGCTCTGTCATGGAATCCTCCTTTCTCCCAGTGCTTAGCGCCCCCATCTTCTTCCTGCTTTTGGATGTGCAGTGTGAGAGCGGGTGACATAAGCTACTGTAACTATGCACCGATCTCACTGCGCAAGCCTGTGAAATCTATGTCTCTTTGCTCCCATTCAGTCCTTACCAGTGGTAAAAACTGAAGAGAAGAGGCTTACCAAGCTTTTCTCAAGCTATTTTTCTCTTCATATAAAAGGGTTATCTACCCTGTTATATAAAGTAAAAATTTTGGTGATTGGTCTGCTTTAAGTTGACCACCACTGCTCTCCTGGTATGATTTAAACAGCCAAATACAGTATAAAGCCTGCTAGTCAATGAAATCTATAGACAATTTTCAAAGGTCGGTTACTCAGATTAGTTTATCCCTCTGGACGGTCAACCACATTCAAAGTTCAGACCAGCTCAATGTGCTAGGAAATACTTTGTGCCCCTTTGTATATAGCCCCATAATAGGGCACAACCCACTAAATATTTCCCCCTATAAAGTACAACCAAATTCCCCTCCTGCATCATGCACCCTTGAGTGCAACCTACCTCCACTTCATACATCCCTGTCCAAGGTACAATCTGTCTCACCCACTTCACTTACTAACCCCCTTCTCCTTCCCCAGGATACAACCCCCCTAGAGAACAACTCTCTCTACCCTACTCCATTTACAACCCCCACACACAAACAAACCTTCCACCCAGAATACAACCGCCATGTCCCCGACTGCACACAGCCCCTCACCAGACAGAAATGCTCTCCTTGGGATAGTCCAGTCTCTCTAGCGCCCCCAGGGTGTAGGGCAGCGCATGAGCCGCATTGCGAGCGAGGATGGCGATGACCAGGGAGGGATGAGATGGGTCGGCTGCCGACAGTGACCCCGGCAGGAGAAAAATCAGCAACAACAACACAGCAGAGGAGGCCATTCATGTACACTGTGAGGGACGTGTCAGAGGAGGGAGGGTTGAGATCGGGAGGAGGTCCGACAGGGAAGGAAACAACTTTACTGCCCCCTCCTCCCCCCTCTCCCCTCCTATTTACTGTACAGGACCCCCCCCCCATTTTTTTTTTTTATACAGCATATGATCCCCCCAATACACTACATAGGAGGATTTCCCAGTATACTGGACCCTCATACACTGTATTGGAGAAGAACACAGCTGCTGAAGAACATCTTTGGCTGCTCCTTATGCTTTCTAGGAGGATTCTCCAGGATCGCTCACAGATCTTGGAGTGCAAGGAAACCCTAGTCATGGAGCAGAGAACAGCCTGGCAGCAGCAGACATGCTTGTTTCACAATTGGCTATCTACATCCATGCATGAGCTGTAGATAAATACCAGTCTGTGTCCTCAACTCGGGAGCTTCACTCCTGTGCCTGGTGACAACTGTCACTGCACCTAAAAGGGAGAGAAAACCCAAAAACAGAGAGAGGGGAAAGCTGCTAATGGGGTCCCAGCTGAGACATATCCCCATTACTACTTATGTCCTGGTTTGTCCATTCTACAGCACAGGAAGTACAGGGAAATCTCCCCAAAAGAACACCTGGCAATAAATCTAGCAGTTTTACACATGAGGTAAGAACACCCAACAGAAACTGTGCAAACATTAGATCTTCAAACAGTGGCTACAATTGTGTAAAGTTGATGTACTAAAAAAAAAAAAAGGGAAATTTTTTTTTTCATTTATTGTATCAGTATATATCATGGTGTACTGTGATAAAGTACTGTACATCCCTGGCATCATGTACACCCATCATGTGACACAAAGCCTAGGCAATGATCACATGGTGCCTGACTACCAGGGCATTGTGTTTGTTTCAATCCATTAGAGACTGCATGGTGTAATATTTAGTGTCAGACAAACTTGTGATGTGAGAGGATGAACAACACACAGCCTGCATTGATAGATAGAAATTAGTCTTTTCAACCTTAAAGTGTGTGTAGAGGAACTTGTTTCTGTTAGTTATGGATGGAGTAGTAAACTTCCTCAATTTTTTCAATAAATTTCAAGTTTGGCCCCTGACTCGGTCTAAGTTTTTAATTTCGGCCCTCTGTGTATTTGAGATTGACACCCCTGCTCTATCACCATGCCAAATCTCCCCTCTGCACACAAGTAACCCCACTGTAACCACATAGAATCACTTTTCTACACTAGCAGGCCTTTTATTGTCATGCAGGACCCCCCTTTGCACACGTTTGTAGCCCTTCCTTCACCACTCATGTCACCCTTGCACTCATGGCCCCTGTTTTACCATGCAGCTCCCACCCCTGCACACCAGCAGCCCCTCTGTAACCACACGGGACTCCTCCCCTGCACATATAAGCTCTTGTTTTACTATGCGGCCCCCCCCCTGCACCCCAGTATCCACAGGAACCGTTATGCGCATCAGCAGCCACCTCTATCTGCACACCAGTGCTAGCTGATCAGCAAAACAAAAGGTTGAGCAGGTTCCATGTATGCCATCAGATATAAAGAAGTACATATCGATTAGTAAATAATTGTTCATTATTTGTTTTTGATATTTTTAATTGGAAATGTAAAAGAAAAGAGGGAAACATAAAACTAGTTTGATTTTTGACATTGTGTTTGAGAAACCAACTCATCAATATCCGGTTTAATAGAAGTACTGAGTTGCAATTCTCAGTGAATTCTCAAGGTGATAATAAGATGTTTTGATTCTAATCTTACTGTGTGCTTCATTCAAAAAAATTCCAGTAAAGAGATAGGATCAAATTCTTCCCTAAATTGAATATCAGATTGCAGCTCAATGCATTCCATTTGACAATTGGAAGGTAACATGTTTATATCGACTGAAAATGGAGTCGCAAATATACCAAAATTTTGGTTATTTTCACGAAAATCTTGAAGTCGCTTTTCAAATTCTAGTGTCAAATCAACAAGCAAGGCTGCAAATTTTTCACCACTCACAAGATCATGTTTGGTCAATGTGTCAAAATGCATAAAATGATTTGCCCTAATTTGATCTTGCCGTAGTTTCAGTTTCATTTGGAACGCTGTTATGGTTTGAAACATTGTATTGATAAGTTGGATTTTGCCTTGAAGACGCATATTTAACTCAAATGAGCGGTAAAATCCACTAAAAATGCTAAATCTGTAAAGCAAGTTTTAATTGTAACATTCTGGCACAAAGTTTGCTTTAAATACCATTAACGACTTGATTTTGTGTCGCAAATCATAAAACCTTTTTAAACATTTGGCCTAGACTTAGCCATCTAACTTCGGAAAAGTAAATGATGTCACCATAGTCAGCGATGATTCAGTCCATTGGCCCTTATGAAATTCACAGCCTCAATGACTATTTGCGTGACATCATCTTTTTTTATATGTATTTTATTTTATATATATATATATATATATATATATATTTTTTATATATGTCTATACCAGATATATTGACAATAGACAGAGAAAATTGCTTTAGCATATTTTTTAGTGCTTCATGTAAATCCCTGGATTTAGTTGTGTCTTTTAATGGCACTAAGGAGGCCATCTCTTAAGTGACATTATATTCATCAATACCTCCAATAAATATGGCGAGTTGAGCCATATCTGTAGCATCAGTGCTGTCATCTATCACCAAAGCATAGTAGTTAAAATTAGCAGCTTTACTTTTCAAACATCTTTCAACAGATTTTGCAACTGTTCATTTAGCTATAGTCTGGTGAGACAAACTGATTTTTAAAATATCTCCATTTCTTCAGGGCAAATTATATCTGCCACACTTTCCATACATTGCCTAATAAACTCACCATTAGTAAATGGTTTTGATTTTTTTGCTATTATATATGCTACTACATAACTAACTTTTACAATAAAATAGTAACTTTTTTTTTTTAATTTGTTGACAAGACAGACTTTTCTTTAGTTCCACAATTGTTACCTTACAACACATTCTTTGGTACACACAGAATCTGGCAGCATGTTTTTGCATATAATGCCTTTTTAAACTATAGTCTTTGAAAACTTGCACAAATTCTCCACAAATTAGGCAGAGCGCCTTACTGTTCGCCTCAACACTCAGATGTACACACAGATGTACTCATCTGTCCACTTTTCTTTGAACAGTCTTCCTTCATCCTAATTTTTTTCTTTTTTTGTATTCTGTTTTCTTTGGAGATGCTGTTGAAGCCATGCTAAAAAAATAGGGACTAAATTTATTATGCTGATTTTAAAGCGTTGCTGGCAATGTGTAAGGCGCCTCATAGGGACCTCCTAGGAATGCTTACCTGCCTTTCTCAATAACATGAAATGCTCTCTTTTCTCTTTTGCAGGTTGATAGGTACTGTAGGTTGATAACTGCTTTATTGCTGCTATTGGAAGCCCCACACCTCACATACACAAATGCACTATGAAAAAATAAGCATGCTATTTAGCATTATTATGCCTATTGTAAAGGGTAGCAGATGATGCTTGAGGTGGTGATTAGATGGAGGAATGCCTACCTGCCTTTCTCAATAAAATGAAATGCTCTCCTTCCTCTTTTGCAGGTTGATATGTTGTAGTAATATAGGTTGATAACTGCTGTGTTGCTGCTATTGGAAGCCCTACACCTCACGTACACAAATGCACTATAAAAAAAAGACTTCTGGTTCCGGCTCCATCTAGTACCTCTGCTCCTCTGACTTCACGCTGCGGTGAGTCACGCACCGCGATCATACTCTCCTGCTCCCGGGGCACAGATGGATCGCTTCATTGCCGGCTCCCAGTTTTCAAAACGCGGTCAGCAGAAGCTGACTGCACAGAAGGCTGCACAAGCCAAGATGGCAGACGCCATATCAGACCACGAGGCTGAAGCACACAGTCCAGGTAGGATTGACAGCCCTGCTCATCTCTGCCCCTCTATTGATTACAAACAACTTGCCTCTGTGGTGTCTCAGCACCTCCAACCAGCACTGCTTTTGAATATTAAAGAAGCTTTAGCAATACATTTACAGCTCATTACAGAGCTGGTACAGAATCATGGGGCAGAAATACGACCTATGCAACAGCACATTAGTGACCTGGAAGATGACCTGATCAGTACCCGTACTAAACAACAGCAACTGGGGGATCAATACCAGCTGTTGCAAGATAGGATGACAGATCTGGACGATAGGGACTGCCGTAGTAACCTGAGATTTATCGGGATTCCTGAGTCATATAAAGCACCAGATCTCCATAAAATCTGCTCAAATACGCTTCCTAAAGCTCTGGGGTTGAAACACTGTATGAAAATAGAAAGGGCACATAGGCTAGGCCCTCTTCAGCGAAATAAAGCACTATCTCGGCCAATCATAGTCAAATATCATAACTTCAATGATAAGCTATAAATCTTAAGGGGCATATCGGGTATTTGACTACTTCAGTATTGAGGATCACAGAGTCATGTTATTCTCGGATTACTCAATTAAAACTACCAAAAAACGCCAGGCCTTCTCCCCGATCTGCAAACAACTCATTTAAAAAATGTATGCTTCGCACTCATGTATCCAGCGATGCTTAAAATCTTTATTCCGGATCAGGAAGCTAAGATATTTACAGATCCCCTGGTGGCTGCAGAAAAGGTGAAAGCTTTGCCCCATTCGACACCCTCCTCCACCCCGCTTGCTACACTACCCAGGCAGCAATATGACCTGTCACAGAGATCCATGTGCCCACAATCCTAAATGCTTACTCTCTTGGTCGTATTGACCAGCTGGGCCTTTCTACATGCCCCTATTTCATTATTTAACAAGGAGCCCCTTTTCATTAGTTCAATATCTGTTGTCCACTAGATGGAGCTGGTGGTCTCTGTTAGTTTTCTTTTTCTTGCTCACACTGCATACGTGTGAGTATATCCTCTTTGATGCAATACAAGGAGATGGCAGAAACGGAAGATTGAAGGTTCATTTGTGCCTGATGCTGTTTCCTGCCGTTTATGCTGTTATTGTACCCCACATTGGGAAAAAAGGAAGTCGCTTAAGAGTATTATGTTATGGGACAACTATGTTGTTATCTGTTTGTTTTGCTCATGGGTATGCCAATTATAATAACGTCCACAGGCGCCTTGCTGCTGTCATTGTCCTGGTTCTGCATCTACAGATCTCTTCAAATATGGAAAGAATCATCTTCTCTGTGCCGCTGCTCAGTTGGGACGACGACACAGGACTGCTCATTTCTTTAATTCCAGCAATTATAGCTCTTTTCCCCCATAAACCCCCGTGATGGAAATCATATCCTGGAATGTAAAGGGATTGAGATCCCCCACCAAGCGCACTACTCTTCTACGCCACTTAAAGAAATTACAAACGGATGTAGCTATCCTTCAGGAGACCCACCTCTCAGCTTCCCACTTTCATTTGATGGCTAAAGATTGGGTGGGATAGGTGTGGGGGGCTTCAGTCTCAGGCCGAAAAGCTGGAGTGCTCATTCTTTTACACAAGAAGCTTCATCACTCCACAATCTCAAAGTCCTGTGATGTTTCTGAGGGAAGATGGGCATCCATGGTGGTCCAATTCCAAGCCAACACCTTAACCTTCCTAGCGGTTTATGGTCCTAACTCCGACAATCAGAGGTTTTAAAAATTTCTGCATACCACAGTGCAATCCCTTCCCAAAGTGCCTTTAATCGTGGCTGGTGACTTTATTGCTGTACCCAGTTCTGTGGACGATAGGATCCCACCACCACACAAGCAGGGCCATACATCCGCCAATGATAAAGTGTTTCTCTCTTTCCTTACATGAACTGGACTGACTGATTCCTGGAGGCATCTCCACCCCTTGGAGAAGGACTTTACGCATGTATCTCAGGTTCACTCAACCATGTCCAGATTGAATACTGTATTACTTTCTGATGACCTCCTGTTTAAAATTGATTCTGCTTTTATCCATCCCCTTGTGATCTCGGATCATGCCCCAGTTTCTGTGACCCTGACAAATAGTTTCCGTTGTAAAAACTAATTTATATGGCAATTTCCTGCTTATCTGGCTAAGGATGAGAAATTTCAGCATCAGTTACAGTACTGGTGGCGTGATTTTGACTATCACAATGCGATACATAAAAACAATCCCCACCTGTATTGGGAGAAGGCCAAGGTGGTCATTTGTGGTAAAATAATGGCATATGTTTCCTCAACTAAAAAAGAAACTTTACACAAATATTGTGGCGCTTGTCATACCGCCAGGCAGGCATACCTGGTATATAAATCTTGACTGTCCTTATCTGCTAAGGAATATTGGATGCAAGCTAAAAAATACTGTGATTTTTGGGTTGGCCAGTACAACGCCACTATTCGCTCTTACCGTGAGGTAAAGTTTTTTAGATACCGCAATAAATCTGGGAAGTTGCTGGCCAATCTTGCAAAAGGTTTTAGAGCCCCCCCCTCCCCGCATTACAGCCATAAAGGTCAAGCACCGGGTTGTTCAAAATTCGCCCAAGGATATAGCTAATATTTTTGCGTCCTATTATGACGATTTTTACACCTCTTAAAACACAAATTTTATTCAGGGAAAGACTTTTTTGGACCGTTTAGGTCTTCCACAGTTAACTGAGGAGGAACTAAACTATTTAAATGGGTCTATAACGGAAGAAGTGCTCAGAGCTATGAAGAATTCCCATAATTATAAGGCACCTGGCCCATATGGTTTTCCATCTGAGTTTTACAAAATTTTAATCAATGAGGTTACACGTCATTGTTATCACTGTACAACTCTATGTACTCTCAAGCTTCTTACCTAGAATCTGGACGGCTAGCGTTTATTTAAGTTCTTACGAAACAGTATAAGGATCCATTGGATCCTAGCACCTATCGTCCTATATCTTTGTTGTTAAGGATGTTAAACTAGTCTCCAAGATTCTAGCGGACCGCTTGGCAAGCATCCTTCCTCCATTGGTCGGTCCTGCACAAACGGGCTTTATTTTGGGGAAATCCACTATCTATAATGTTCGAAGGGTACTTATGTTTCTGGAGCATGCTAGGTTGGATAGATCTTCTCAGGTATCATCAGCTCTTTTAGCCTTAGATGCTGAGAAAGCGCTTGATAGTGTGGAATAGCCTTGGTTGCACATTGTGTTGGACAAATTTGGATTCAAGGACCATATTGCAATTTCCTTCAAATCTATGTATAAAAGTATGAAAGCCCAGGTACATGTGGCAGGAGTTTCCTCACCAGTGTTTTTGCTGGGCAGGGGAACCAGACAGGGTTGCCCGTTGTCTCCTCTCCTCTTCAACCTAGCTATTGAACCCCTAGCAAGATCTTTTCGGGATCTAAAAATAAATGAGGGAGTGGGGATAGGGGTTAAACACATTAGTCTGGCGATGTTTGCAGATGATATATTGCTCTTTCTTAAGGACCCGGTCAGAGATCTACATAAAATCATCCAACATATACAATCTTTTAGTGCCTTCTCAGGATTTAAAATTAACTATACGAAAAGTGAATTGTTGGGCCTTTCCCCGACCCCATCTAGGGAATTATTAGTCTGTGCAGAGTCCTTGGGTCTTAAGCTACCGAAATCATACCTCATTTACTTGGGAATTAAAATATCACGCTCTACTCCAGATATGCATAACTTAAATTATTCCCCACGTATCACTAAAATTCTGGATGAGCTGAAGCGGTGGAAAACCCTACCTCTATCATTGATGGGATGGTGCCATCCTTTTAAGATGATCAGCTTTGCAAGACTGCTATATCCTATGCAGACATTGCCTTTTCTGTTACGTCATACTGATGTTCAGAAACTCCACTCGGCTTTCACCTCGTTTATTTGGCTAGGTAAACCCGCCCGTATTTCTAGGATCAAATTATCTCTACCTAAACAGAACTTAGGGGTGGGTCTCCCTGATTTGAGAAAATACAACCTGGCCTGTATATTTAGACATATAAAGGACTGGTGGCACAACACTAAGCATTATACGATGACAAGCATGGAGTCTTTGTTAGTACGACCCTACTCCCTTTTAGGACTCTTAAATACTCCATTTTCCCTTGTTCCCTGTGAATTTAAAAGTAATCTCTTGCTGCGACACCCTCTGGTGGCCTGGCGGGAAATAAAAAAGTTATTTAGGTGCCATATAGGGCCCACTACTGCTACCCCTCTGCGCTCTACACCTTGCTTTTCGCAGGGGCTTGCTTACAAGGCATTTGAAGTATGGGATGAGAGGGGCCTTAGATGTCTGAGACAAATGTTAGATGATTCTCATAAACTTCTTCCATTTGACACGCTTAGACTCATATACGCACTCCCACCACATCACTTTATATACTATTTAAGTTAAAACCACCTTTTTTGGTTCCACTGCCTTTCGCTCCAACCTATCATTGCCACCAGTGGTCGCACTTCTTTTGGGTGAAGCCTCTGCTAAACACTCCATATCTGTGCTTTATCCTCGCTTAATGGAAAGTACTGTCCCCACCCCTATTTTACCGTCTTTTGTATTGAAATGGGTTTCTTTTTTGGACCTTTCCCCCACAAAAACCCTGAATCTTTTGTAGACTAGTTGGGAGTGTGTCCACAAGATAATGATCAGTGAACAATGGAGAGAGGTTCATTTTAAAATTATCCATAGAGCATATTATGCTTTTAATGTACCTGTCAAACCCAGTGCATTTGCCTCCAGGCTTACTGCATGTCCTAAGTGTGCCTACAACAGAGCACCATTAGAGCATGTCCTTTGGAACTGCCCCGTTATTTCCCAATTCTGGAAAAAAGTCTATGCAAATAGTCACAGGGCAGGCTAGACAAATACGTCCACAGCTGGCCCTCTTCCACGATGTTTCCACAATGACACCCCCCAATATGACACAAACACAATCTTCAATCTCTAAATTTGAGCATCTCTGTCTTTTAGCAGCTAAGAAATGAATACTGAAACAATGGATAGAACCCCTTCCCCCCACTACCTCACAATTTTTACAATATATTGAAGCTATAATGATTATAGACAAAACCGAAGCTACTCAGCATAGTGATACCCATCCACAAAGGTTCCTTGACACTTGGATGAACTATTTACGACACACTCTTTCACCCACCCGACTTAACAATAATATTGAGCTCTTTCGACATACGCTCCGTTATGATACCAGGAACCTTCACCCATCTTAATACTTGACTATGGGTGATTCGTTAGGTATTGGTGAGATATAATTGAATGAACCATGCAAGACTCTTTCAAATCATGGTCTTCACTCCCCCTCTCTTTCATGGGTTGCATATCCGTGAAAAAAATGCTGTCTTTCCCCAGGCCACTGTTTCTTCTTTAGGCACTCCCCTTTCTTCCTCACACCCAAGCAAACCCAGTATGTCATTGGTATACTGAGGCATTTCATTTGGAGGTAGTAAACACCAGGATCCATTCTCCATCAACCAGTGTCCATTGGAGGCCCCAATCTACCAAATATTGCACTATACAATGAGGCATCACTACTACGTATGCTCAAGTATTGGCTCCATGACACCTCCATATACACCAATTTAAACAATTTTCTATTATACCTCCACATAAGGCTTTTACCTGACACTGTTGAACACAACCTGCTATTAGCTTCACAATGGCACCTCTGACACACCCTTCGCAACAGAGCACTCCTCAATGCCCACACCTCCATTTTTTTAACTCTGTGGGGGAATTCTAATTTTTTTTTTTTTCTAATTTTTGGGTTTGGACAGACACGGGTCCATCCTCAGTTCGATCACTACTAAACCCCAAAACACGTAAGCCTTCTATCACTGAACTACAAGCAGAATACCCAAAAACCGCACGTAATTTGTTTGCTCACTTCTAGTCCCGCAACTACAATTCCTTAATCACTTATTCCCTTTTGCCCAAAGACTGGAAAAAATCCCCTGGACACCATGGTATTAGGTCCCCTAATCCTCTCCAAAGCAATTTCCAAATTCTATAGGTTCCTCAAGAAAGATCTAGATTACAACACATTGACCACATTTTTCCAACATTTAAATATAATCCCTGCTGCAAATATTGTTAGTGTCCTGGAGAACGGTGCCATTAGTACAATAACGAGAGATATTTTTCAAATTATTTCACAGAGCGTAAATTTCTCTGTCACAAGTACACTGCATGGGCCTATCAGAATCCAATAATTGTCCTAAATACGGTGCAGATCACGCAGATCTGTATCATAACCTTTGAGACTGCCCCTCAATCAAAAGTTTTTAGAGACAAATTGCCATATATATTTAAACACACTTGGTCAGGTATTTGCCTTTCATTCCCCTTTGGGCAATATTTGGCTTGGTGAGTGGAGACGTGGTCACGGTATCGGCTACTGCGCCAAACGGGTGCTGCTCCTTTTATCTGCTGTGGGAAGGAAATCCATTCTCCACTGTTGGATTTCCACTTCCCCTCCCTCAATTTAGTTATTTCTTACGAAGCTCCAACATCTATTTAAAATGGAATGGGCCTCCCTCATCCAAAGAAACTAAAACTTCACAATTTTTTGACATATGGGAGAGTTTCATTCAAACTCTGAACATAACCACTAAAACTTAACTCTATAAGTGTTTCAATCAAACTACCTCATACTCCATCAGAACTTTAGATGGTGACCACCCCCATAACGCTCCCCATCCAAATGTCACAACTTAAATCTTCCACCAACCTCTAAGCCCGCCAGAATAAGAGCAAAATCTCTCTCTCCCCCACCGGGTTTCTCGGACCACATCTATCCAAGGAAACTACACAATAATGGTGAACATTAGATTAACTCTGGTATCCTAATTGATTAATATTGTTCCTTTCTTTTTTTTTTTTTCTTTTTCTTGTTTAAAGTTTTTCTCTAGCACGTCTAATTTTTGTGATGCAGCTAATTAAATATTGTGTGAAATTCGTTATAAATAGCCCTAACATATTATTATTACTATTATTATTATTATTATTATTATTAATAAACAGGATTTATTTATAATCCTGTTTATTTTTTTAGCGCCAACATATTATGCAGCGCTGTACATTGAGTAGGGGTTGCAAATGACAGACTAATACAGACAATAATACAGGAGGAGAGGTCCCTGCTCCAAAGAGCTTACAATCTAGTAGGTACATATTACAACATTTAACAGTTTTCTTTTTAAAAAATTAGAGACCACACTAACTGCGATTAATTTCGTTTGTCATCATACCTTTAAATTGCCTTAATGATCCAGTTTCTGTTATGTGTGTGGTTCATTCACGACGAAAGCACAATGTCACCTAATTAGCACAGAACTTAAAAAGATATACAAATTATATTTCGGCTGTCCACTTGGTGACCAGGATAAATCTTGTGCTCCACATGTCATCTGTACCAGTTGTTCCAACGGACTGTGTGACTGGCTAAATCGGCGTAAAGCAGCAATGCCATTTGCAATCCCGATGGTGTGGAGAGAACCCCAAGACCATCTAATCGACTGCTATTTTTGCTGCGTCAACAAAAGTGGATTCTCAGGTAAAACTAAACACAAAATTGTAAATCCCAGCCCTGATTCTGCAGTTAGGCCTTGTTCCCCATGATGACTCATTGCCTATTCCGGTACCGCTATAAGATGAACTTGCTTCTGTAGAAGGTGATGAGGAATGCGCTGGAGTTGCAGCCAGTTACCATCCAGTTATCTGATCCTAACTACTTGGCTAATGAAGATTCAGAACCAGAGACCTTTACACAAGCTGAGCTGAATGATGTTGTTCGTGATCTAAATCTCTCCAAAGACAAAGCAGAACGTCTTGCTTCAAGGCTTAAACAGAAGCACTTGCTTGCAAAGGGTGTAACTGTAACTCACTACAGAAAACGAAATCATAACTTGACACTGTTCTCCACTAGTGATGGCTCATTGACAGTTTGTCACAAGAGCATGTTCCATCTGAAGGCGTATCTTCATTGATTCCTCTAAAAGAAGCTTTAAAACAGTCTTACTGCATAATGGTAATTCCTAACCAAGTTTACCGATTGACCATTCCATTAACCTAAAGGAGTCCTATGACAACATGAAGTTACTACTTGAAGCAATCCAGTATAAAACACACCAGTGAAACATCCGTGGGGATCTAAAGTTCATTGGCTTGCTGAAGGGAATGCAAGGGGGATTCACAAAATATTGCTGCTTCCTATGCCCCGGGACAGCCGATCTACGTGAGACCATTATCTCAAGCGTGATTGGCTACCAGGAGATACCTATAGGCCCGGAACAAGCAGTGTCAAGTTTCTGCCTCTGGTTGATCCAGGCTTGATGAAGAACCTTGTAAAGGTCATGGGTAAATCAAACTCATTGGGTTATGAGAACTTTCCAAACATAGGCACTGCAAAAATGAGGGAAGGGATATTTATAGGGCCACAGATCAAGTCTGTTTTGCAGGAGGATGTTTTCAAACAATCTCTTTCAGCAGCTGAGCTAGAAGCTTGGGATGCATTCAAGTGGCTTTGTGAAAATTTCCTGGGTAACCATAAGTCTCCTGCATACAAGGAAGGAGTTCAGAATCTGCTTGATGCATACCAGAAACTAGGTTGTTGCATGCCATTAAAAATTAATTTCTTGCACTCACATCAAGAATTCTTCCCGGAAAATCTTGTTATGGTGAGTGTTGAACAAGGAGAGCGTTTTCACCAGGACATTCAGTTAATGGAGCACCGCTACCAAGGTTTCTGGAATGAAAGTATGATGGATGACTACTGCTGGATGCTGTACTCCAAGCATTTCTAAAGAAACAATGGTACCTGACTGACACTCTTCAGTAGATTCCACAGTGTGCCTTATTTTACTTCACACTGAAGATGTATTAATATTACCTTCAATAAAGCTTACGTTTTAGTACAAAATACATGCACGTACAATGTTAACTATAATAGCACTCATAACTCAGGAACTGTACGTTTTAGGGCAAAACTGAAAACATATCTGAAATCTTCTCAAAAACCTGATTTAGAAAAGTTTGCTGTGGGTATCAAAACTAATTTTTTGTTGACCTGTGTAATATGTAGAATTACTCATTCTGTATACTCAAACGCATTGTTGACTTGTTTGTCTCAATCTGTAACACATATGCCAACTTCTATTATTATTGCAATTGCATTGTTTGTCCTGAATACTGGTGAAACTCAAAAAAAATAGGATTAAAAAAATAATAAGGATGGTATTTAGCATTATTATGGCAATTGTAAAGAGTAGCAGATGATGCATGAAGTAGTGAAGATATGGAGGAGTGCTTACCTGGCTAAATAGGAACTGCTTAATGGTAGATAAGCACCTCCTCTGCTCTGCTTTCTGCTCTTGTATGCTGCACACAAGTGTTCAAGTGTTGCACCTCAAGATTGTTTATGAATATGTAAATAGATATGTATATGTATATAGAGGTATATAGATATATATATATATATATATATATATATATATATATATATATATATATATATATATATATATATATATATATATATATATATATATATAGATGTATTTATAGATGTATGAATAGGTATGTGTGCGTCCTAATAATTAGACTGTATCTAACTAGCAGAAAATAATGCAGGAATGCAATGCAGGAAGGTGGTGTTTAGACAGGAAACCTATTTTACTCGGGGATGGATATATGGCCCTCCTAGGGGGTCTCCAAGTCCAGGACTTCACAGAGTAACACACAGGTGATACAACAGCTGCCGGGAGACAAGACCTATTTTCCCATAACAAACAGACCCCCAATATGGCCTTCAAAGGGCAATAAATCCATCCACTTGAGGAAACTGGAGATGGAGGCGTAAGTGAACAGATGGATTGGGGTGATGACCCAGCTGGACATTTATAGACCCCTAAACATAGATTCCAGCTGGAGATTTTTATATCAAATTTAGTTGGGAAGTCCATCAAACTACATTAACCAATCCCAATCTAGTGGGGTGTGTGCCAACTGATAGTCATCGTACCGAACACACCCACTAACCAATCAAGGAGTCCCAATGTTACCTAATGGGACTTAACTATACAAAAGGGGAGCTGGAATAAAACAAGAGAGAGGGAATGATGAGACTTCTTAGGGAATCAAGCTCCTGGGGTACCCCTCAACATCTTTACAGGTAGCTATAACACATTCCTGAATTGCATTTGTATATTGTTCAGTATATATCCATGTTATTATTGTAATATTGATTTAATGTATTGTGTACGAAGTAGTTACTAGATTATTCCAGGGGTTACTACTAATACCTTTATGTCCATGTGATATATACATAACATTGATTGAAGTTCCTGTGTTTTAAATATCTGACAATATTGCTGTGTACTTTGTCTTACCTTGTTTTCTTAATTAAACTGTTTGAATGACTAGCTACTATTTGTGCATGAAACTTTTTTAATTGAATATCTATATGCATTGATAGGGGATATAATTTCCATATTTATGCAGATAAATATTCCCAAATAACACAAGTGATTATGAAGTCGCACATGTGCACAAAAAGCGAGAGGGTACGTGCACGAGAGCGGGCATATGTATGACGTTCCTGCAAATTGAGGGAGTGTATTCTGCATATTGCATTCGTAGGAATTTGTGTCATGGGCCTTGGGCTGGACACCCCTAGTCTAAAGTTACCTGTGAATACTGTTGCAATTAGAAGACACCTATGGGAAGCCAAGCTATCGGTAAGAAGCCCCCACAAAGTCCCAATGTTAAAGAAAAGACCTGGTGGAGAGGTTAGTTTGCCAAATAACCTATTTACTGACCTAAAGAGAAATGATGCAACATTCCATGGATTGATGAAAGCAAGATAGTTCTTTTTGGGTCTAGGAGACTCGGTTTGTCAGATGACCTCCAAACACTAAATTCCAGCCACAGTACACTGTAGACAGTGAAGCATGGTGGTGCAAACTTCATGATATGGGGATATTTCTCATACTGAGCTGTTGGGCCTTTTTTTTTTAATACCAGGGATCATGGATCAGTTTGATTACATCAAAATTTTTGAAGATGTCATTCTACCTTATGCTGAAGAGGTAATGCCCTTAAAATGGGTGTTTCAACAAGACAACAACACACAGTAAACAAGCAACACCAGTAAACAAGCAATGGAGGGCTGGACACTCCATACAAAGTATGGAGTGTCCAGCCCAATACCCGGACTTTAATCCAATGGAAAACGTTGTCCAATCATCCTGGGCTGGAACACCTGTTCACAGGTGCCAGAAGTCGGTCGACTCCATGCAATACAGATGTGCAGCAGTTTTCAGAAACAGTGGTTATACAACTAAATATCAGTTCAGTGATTCAAAGCAAAATCTTGAAACATTTTTCAAATTATACAGTGAATGTTTGAGTTTTAAAGAAGAATGCAGACACTGCTTTTTTTTTTCCGAACAGCCTAGTATTGCCTTTTCCTAACTTTCTGTAAAGGAATAACATAAATCTAATAAAATTTTCTTCACTATTTTATTTGGAATAGAATGTGCAGTGTTACCAATAAGTTTGTGTGTGTGGAAAATAAAACTATTATAGGATTTTCATTTTTTTGTTTTTTTAAACGCACTGCTATTATTCTGAACTCAACTTTATGAACAACAACAGCATCAGAATTAGGGATTTTCAAGGCATAATTAAAAAAAAACATCATTTAATATTTATGTCATATAAAATCAAGGTTAAAAGCACTTAATTAAACAGTCCAATCTTGCTGGGGGGATATAACCCGGACAGTTTGTACCTATACTATAGTTCCTGTTTTAGATGAGCCTAAAGCTTTAATGACCACATTACACTGTTGTGTTGCTGCTGTTCTTATCTTGGTATGTGTATATATTGGTCATTTAAATGGGGCAAATGCCCTGGGCCACATGGTTTTACCCCACAGTTTTACAAGAAAAAGGCCCTAAAGTCCTCCATTGTTATGATTCTGAAGCCCTCCACGGAGCCCGACTACTGGGCAAACTACAGGCCAATTTCTCTGCTAAATGTTGAATCAATGTGAATCAATTGCTTTTTGGGCCAGCTGATACATAACGGTGAGGGACGTTTATTATTTATTACGTCTTCTTTGATTTCTCTCCCAAACTTGTGTGCTACCTTATCTACTTTTGCAAGTTTTTTGGGCCTACATGTAAATGATGCCAAGTGTAAGGCTTTATACATCACCCTACCACCAGACATTTTACAATCACTACAACCGCATTATGCTTTCCAATGGCTGACTGCCATTCCATACCTTCCTAGTTATCCTCCCCTTTAGGGAATTGTGTGAGATGCAGTATCCATGAGCTCAAATGTTTTACCGCCTCAAATTATAATCTTTTTCTGGACCCTCCCCATCCCAGTTCCTAACCATATGCTTCGTTTAGAGAAGTTACTAAATTTTATTTGGCACCCTTGTTTTCTCAGAGTTCCAGAGATAGTTCTTAATCTCCCCAAAATATCTGGGGGACTATCAGTTCCCAATCTTAGAACTTAATATGTAGCGGCTCAAGTAGCTCCTCTAGCAGCTGTGTACTTGGATAGTTAGCTCCTCATATAGGCACATATACACAGGTTATGAGTACCCCTCGTTACCGATAAATATATATATATATATATTTATTTATATTTTAATCTGGACTCCTGCTTCCAAGGGGACTTTAATTAAGGATCCTACCCAATTTCCCATTCCTTAGGTCTTTGGGACAGAGTAAATTTTTTGGCTGGGTTGGCTTCTCCTCATCTGGGTTTTGCACTGCCCACTTTTACTTCTGGCGTTCGAAAACCTTATGGCCTTTCTCTGGTAGGGTGCAAGGCCTTTGCAATATGCGTATACTCTTTTCACCTTTACAGGTGTTAAATGTTTTGCTTACCTCCAAGAACACTGATCCCACTCCTCCAGTGAATATTTCCAATATATGCAAATTTCCTGCAGTTCAAACTGCTTGAAATGTCCTCTCCATCTTACTGGTACCCAAAAACTCAGCTGAAATGGGAAGCTGGACTTGAGTGCATGTTAGTACCTGAAGAATGAGGTGAGATATGGTTAGCAGTAGAAATGTTCAACATGCCAACATTTTGGCGCAAGAGAATGCATACAAATTGCTCTTCAAATGGTACATGACCCCAGTGTGTATAGCTAAATTTGCTCCGGGGAAATCCTCTAGGTGATTTTGTAGATGTGGAGCCTAAGCCACTTTTCTCCACATGTAGTGGGGGTGTTCCATAGCCAAATGATTTTGGATTAGAGGGTACAACCACTTGGGATCTGTCCTACAGGTTACATTGAGGAGGAATCCACAGGAAGCCCTGCTACACAGGTCCATGTTCCCTTTCCTCAAGCAACAAGTTGGCATCTTTTTTCTTTATTGCCACAATGCAAATGATAGCATGAGCCTCGGAAAAACCTTATCTTAATATTGCAGAAGTGATAAATATCAGTTCCAGTACCATTGTATCAGTGATTCTGCTATATCATGAGATTTGATGTGGAAATTTATGATTCCTTCTTATATAAAATCATAAATACATTATACACAAGGCTTTTGCCTCATACCAACAAAAGGACTATTACATCTACACACATCGCCCCAGGGGATCTTTGGGTTCAGGCTTGAGACCAATTGACCATTGTTCAATCAGATGTTCAAAGACTTTTCTCACTCTGTCTAATTTACACCTTAACAGAAGTATCTATGAGAGATATATCAAGAAATCCGCATTGTGGGGGGTTTGAACATCCTGTATCTTGTGTCCCTTTCATGTGACCAAAGTGTATTCAAGATCAAAGGTTGGTCACCTGGGGTATTGTAAAGATATCAGGATATCAGGGTCATAAATTATTTTACTCAGGATGCCTGAAAAGTCACCTATCACTTCTGTCCCTCCTAATTTACATTGTACAAATACCAACATGTTTTTTGAATAAATTAGAACAAGAACCACCTTTGATTGTTCTGACACGTGTCTGTAAAAACTACATCTATAGCAAGGAGTCTGTTCAAAAAATAGGTTTTTTTGGTTATTTATATTTGGGCACTTGGTGGTCTGTTGATTCTGAGCAGTATCCAAATTGGTGTTTATACTAGGGTGGATATAAATAATTGCCTGTTTTTTTACCTGGTATTAATATAATTGTTGGCAAGTATAATGGTTATACGTTAATACTACAAGTACCGTATTTTTCGGACCATAAGACGCACCGGACCATAAGATGCACCAGTTTTTAGAGAAGGGAAATGAAGAAAAAAAAGATTCTGAAACAAATAGTGTCCTAAAATATATTATGTGCATTAAAAACCAACATCACAGTCATAAACACATGTAATTAACCCTGTAAAGTAAACAGCAGCATTTAGAACCATTATTAACAAATAAAGTCAGCAAAAGACAAAATTACTGCCATTGATTGTCCCCTTCTGATC